>NW_027189811.1:0-85342 GCF_040958095.1 Procambarus clarkii | reverse complement strand
GCAAGTAAGTAAGTAATTATCAAAAGAAGCACCAAACCGGGAAGGCTATGTAGCACCATCAAATACGCAAAATAATCAGAGGGCGCTAAATATCACCAAGGATGCCAATACGAGAACAAAAACGCATAAGGCGAACGATATCAAAAGTATCCGAGTCACCAAGAATTCTATCGAGGGACAGGTGACCGCGAGGGGCGGTCGGAAAGCAAGACACACGCTCGTCCTGGAAGTCAGGACATTCAAGAAGGACATGCACGACCGTAAGAGGGACAATGCAACTAGGACAATAAGGAGCAGGGCGGCGCTCCATCAAGTGACCATGGGTTAAGCGAGTATGGCCAATACGCAACCTCGCCAGAGCTGTTTCCCACCGCCGGTTACGGTGGAAGGAGGACGGCCACGAGGAAACACAACATTTAAGAGTACGTAGCTTGTTACCAGTAACAGACAACCAAGAAGCCTGCCAACGGGTAAGGACTGAGGAATGGATAACTGGGTAAAAGTCGGAATACGGAATGCCTTTACGAGAGATGGGACAAGAGCGGACAGCTTCCTTAGCGGCAGCATCCGCACGCTCATTTAAAGACACACCAATATGGCTGGGAACCCAACAAAACTCAACCGACTTAAATTTACTGTGAACGAGAAACAGCCAATGCTGGATCTCGACAACTACTGGATGAACCGGATTAAAGGACCCGAGAGCCATGAGGGCACTACGAGAGTCAACAACAACCACAAAGGAAGACTGACAACGAGAAAGCAGGAGACGAAGAGCATAGAGAATAGCATAAAGTTCTGCTGTAAAGATGCTAGTCTCCGGAGGCAAGCGACACATATAAGTGGAATCAGGAAAAACAACAGAGTAGCCAACACCGTCCGCTGACTTAGGACCCATCGGTGAAGACAGAAACGGAGCGGGAGTGAGAAGAAAAGTGCTCGAGGAAAAGGCGTTTTAGAACCGTAGGAGGGGTAAAAGCTTTAGTGATACGGGTCAAGGAAGTACAAAACCGCGGAAGAGGGACCCTCCACGGGGGCAAAGAAGGAACAACACGAGGAGAAACATCAGAAATACGAACGGAAAGAGAATCCTGTAGGCGAGATAACCGGACAGAAAGAGGGAGGTGGTGAAGAGGAACAGGAACCGCAGGAGGGGTAAAAGTTAAAGCACGACAGAGGCGAGAGGAAGGATGTTGCAAGGACCGCGCAAGATAGCGAAGACAGTAGCGATCACGGCGGTCCTGGAGAGACAGGAAGCCAGTGTCAACATACAAGCTAAGGACGGGAGTCGAACGAAAGGCACCAGAACTGAGGCGCAACCCAGTATGGTGCAAAGCATCAAGACGGCGAAGAGTAGAAGGAGAAGCAGACGAGTAAGTAGGGCAACCATAATCGAGCTTAGACAGGACGAGAGAGGAATGTAAAGCAAGGAGAGTGCGCCTATCTGCCCCCCAAGAAGTATGGGACAAGACCCGAAGGAGGGTAAGGGCCTTAGAGCACTCAACACGGAGGTAAGATATATGGGGAGACCAAGACAAACGAGTGTCAAGGAATAACCCCAAAAGCTTCGCGGAATCTTTGTTTTCAAGGGGATGACCATAAAGTGACAAAGAGGGACGAAGAACAACCCGTTTCCGCGTAAAAGTCATGGCACAAGTCTTAGAAGTAGAGAACTTGAAGCCATGACCTGTGGCCCAAGACGACACGGCATCAATTGCAAGTTGAAGCCGGCGTTGAAGGAGAGGCGAATCATCACCCTGACAACAAAGGGTAAGATCATCGACATAGAGAGCGGAGAAGACACCAGAAGGAAGAGAGGAAAGAAGACCATTGAGGGCAACCAGAAAAAGAGTAGTGCTCAGAACACTACCCTGGGGCACACCTTCGTATTGCTGAAAAGAGGGAGAGAGAGCGGTACCAAGGCGCACCCGAAAGGAACGACGAGAGAGGAAGCTGCGGAGAAAGAGAGGGAGATGACCACGAAGGCCAAAAGAATGAAGTTGAGATAGGATATGATAACGCCAAGTGGTGTCGTAAGCCTTTTCTAGGTCAAAAAGGACGGCAACAACGGAGGTCTTCGCAGCAAAAGCAGTACGAATAGACCTCCAAGTTCACCAGGACATCTGTCGTGCTGCGGCACTTGCGGAAACCAAATTGAGAAGGGGAGAGGAGGTGATGGTGTTCCAGGAACCACATCAGACGAACGTTAACCATACGTTCAAAGAGTTTGCAGACACAACTTGTGAGAGCAATAGGGCGAAAGTCCTTAGGGGAAGTACCCAGAGACCCCGGTTTGCGAACAGGGAGGACAACGGCATCGAGCCAGTCCTCAGGGACTGACGACGACTCCCAGATCCGATTATACAGACTCAGTAAATACTGAGACGTGCTCGGAGGGAGATGGCGAAGCATCTCATAATGAATACCATCGGAGCCCGCCGCCGTAGAACCGCAGAGGGCCAGGGCAGAACGAAGTTCAGAGAGAGAGAAGGGATCATTATAGGGAAGCTGAAGATGAGTGCAGAAATCTAAAGGACGAGACTCAAGGACAGGTTTACGAAGAAGGAAAGATTGGGGAAGATGAAGACCAGAGCTAACAGAAGAAAAGTGGGAACCCAGTTCGGAAGCGACCTGCAACGGGTCCGCCACAAGAGTATCATGGAGGTGAAGGACCGGTGAAACATCGGGAACGAACTTACCCGCTATCTTGCGGATACGCTTCCAGATCTGGGATCGAGGGGTCTCGGACGTAATTGTTGAGACATAAGATGCCCAACATTCACGTTTAGCCGTACGGATGGCCCTACGGGCCACCGCACTCGCTTTCCGAAAGAAAAGAAAAGAATCGGTCGTCTGCCTACGGCGGTGCCTCTTCCAGGCTGCACGCTTACAGCGGACAGCCCGAGCACAGTCCGCATTCCACCAGGGAACGCACTTCCGTGGACCCCGAGAGGAAGAGCGAGGAATAGAGCGGAGGGCAGCGTTGAAGACAGTGTCATGAAAAAGGAGGAGAGCGCGAGAGAGAGGCAGAAGGGTGAGGTCAGGGAGAGCAGCACTGAGGGTAAATAGGGTCCAGTCTGCCTTAGCAAACTGCCACCTAGGGAAAGAGAGGGAAGGGCGAAAAGAGAAAAAGGAAACAAGGACGGGGAAATGATCACTTCCATGGAGGTCATCAAGAACCTGCCACGTGAAATCTAAGTAAAGAGAAGAAGAGCAGAGAGAAAGATCAAGACAAGAAAGGGTGCGAGTCCGAGAGTCCAAATGAGTGGGCTCACCAGAATTCAGAAGAGACAGGGAAGAAGAGAGGAGAAACGGCTCAAGGAGGCGACCCCGGGTATTCGTCAGAACGTCACCCCAAAGAGAATGACGACAATTGAAGTCACCCAGCAGGAGCACAGGCTCCGGCAAGGAGTCCAGGAGGTGTTTCAAATCAGGAAGAGAGAGCGGGACACTCGGGGGGAGATAAATGGAACAAACTGTGTACCATTTCCCCACAAAGATACGAGCAGCAGAACAATGGAGAGGCGAAGGAAAAAGTAAAGGAACAAAGGGAACATCAGCCCGAATCAAAAGAGCAGAAGAATTAGAAGCCCCAGCAATGGCTGGGGGGGGGGGGGGGAGAGAAAGGAATAGCCACGAAAACGACCAGGACGAGCACCAAGCGTTGGCTCCTGGAGACAGACACAAAGGGGCGAAAACCGCGAAATCAGAAGTTGGAGTTCGAGGAAATTGGCGTAATAACCTCGAACGTTCCATTGAAGAATGGACAACGACGAGAAGAGAAAGGACAAAAACAGAGAACAAGGAAGAAACAAAGGCGAAAGAGCAACAGAGCACGTTAAAGAATATCAGGGTCGGGATCAGGGTCAGCAAAGTCAGGGTTAGGGGGCATGGGTAAACTGAGCAAAGACGGAGGGAAGGAAACGGGAGAACAGAGCAGAGGTGGGCGGGCAGGGTCTGGAGGAGGAGGAAGAGGAGGAGACAACGGAGAGGAGCCGTCAAGGACAGCAGCAGGAGGAGGGGGAGTAGAAAGAGGGGAGCGCACCCCAGCAAGAGCAGCAACCGAAAGGGAAGCAGGGGCCAAAGAAACCTCCATAGCAGGAACAGGGGGCGCAAGCACTGAAACGGGAGGGGAAGGAGCAACAGAGCCAGAAGGAGGAGCTGAGGAAGAAAGCGAAGCCTTCTTACCCGCCGGGGAAGAGGAAGGAGAGGAGCCAGGCTTACGCTTCTGACTTAAAGAGACCGGTGTCCCAGCAACTACGTACCGGGCAACGGATTCCAGTGTCTCAACAGAAGCCGAACGAGAGCACACACGACGGCCGTTAGGAGAGCGATGGACATCCGCCCGCACCGACAGGCGGTGGGGAGAGCCAATAGATAGAGGAAGAGGATGGGAAGGAGGATCGGAGGGGGACGAGGAAGAAGACACAGAAGACACGACAGACCGGGTAGAAGGAAGGGGAACCCCAGACAGAGGACCAGGAGGAGGATCCTTCGGGAGAGAACCCAAAGGAACAGAGGAGGGGGCAGTGGGCGCATCAGGGTCCAAGGCCCGGAAACGGTTGTGAGTCTGAGGAAGGCGGGAAGGACGAGGAGAGGAAGAGCGCAACACGCGAGCATAAGAGATATTAGCATAAGGCGGGAGCCGGCGAACCTGGCGCCTCGCCTCAGGAAAAGATAAACGCTCCCGGTGCTTCAGGTTGAGGACGGCTGCCTCAAGCTTGTAATGGACACATGCACGGGAGAAGGTAGGATGGGCCTCACCGCAGTTGAAGCAACGAGCCTGGGGAGAAGTGCACTCCGACTTAGAGTGACCTTCGCCACCACACAAAGGACAGAGAGAGACAGTCCCGGAGTAGCGGAGGGCACCATGCCCAAACCTCCAGCACTTGTTGCAGAGCCGAGGAGAAGGAATGTACTCCTGGACAGAGCACCTGGCACCAGCAAGAATGACAGAGGGTGGAAGGGTCCTACCATCAAAGGTAATCTTCACAACCCGGAGGGGTTGACGGCGACCACCACGAGGGGGACGAGTAAACGTGTCCACCTGGAGAATAGAATGGCCCTGGGCAGCGAGGATATGGCGAATATCGTCGTGGCAGTCGCGCAGGTCCCGAACACCGGTTGCAACATGGGGCGGGAGCAAAATAGTGCCAACACTGGCATTCAACTGAGCGTTCTTCGAGACCCGAACGGGGGTCTCGCCAAGGCAGGATAAGGCAGCCCAGCGGGAAGCAGCATCCTGAGAAGGAGCAGCAACGACACGTGTACCGAGACGAGTGGGGTTGAAAGTAATGGAGGCATCCACGGAATCAATGAGATGTCGATGAAGGGAGAAATCGTCAGGAGGCGCAGAATCAAGAGGGAGGAGATCAAAATATTTGGCCCACGAAGTGGGACCAAACAAGGCTTGATAGGTAGCAGAACTGGAAGGAATCGAGCGAGGGCGGCCGTGACGAGGACGGCGGTGAGAACCCCCAGAGAGAGAGAGGGGTTAAAAGGCGCAGTAGTTACAACTAGAGAAGGAGCCGCGCCAGGGGACGAGGTAGTCACCACTGGGGGCTTGGGGCTCGACCCAACCACAGAGGAGGGAGGGGAGCCAGGGGAAGGAGTCAGAGAGGCCAAAGGAGGAGCAAGGTCGGGGCCCAATGCAGCGGAGGCTACAGAGCCCGGTCTTCCAATACGGACCGACTCGGGGGCTTGGTCGCCCACCCCACGAGCCTGAGAAGGTAAGCCAGAAGCAGCCGAAACAGGGGTTATCATCTTGACGAAATGAAGAATTCACTCACGAATGTGCCCCCACACCCACCATGGAGCCACAATTAGAGGCAGGACACCCAACAAGAAGCTATCGCCGATCTTGTCGGGGCCTCCTAGGGGTGCGTCGTGAGTATACGCCCCACAAACGCCACCTTAAGAAACCGACAGTCCGTCGAGATCGGGTTCAGTGACGAAGTGGAGATTGACAATAAAAGGTTCCCCTCGCTCTCGACGTCGGGTACTGCAGTTCTACGGGTGCATGAGTATGCCTCCTCAAGCACCCGGGCGTCAAAATAGAAGAAGTCTATGGAAGAACCAGAACGAGCAAAAGGTCGGCAGGAAACGGCAAGCAGATAGGAGAAAAGGGGGGAGAAAAACGAAACAGAAGGAAAAGGAAAAGATGCCCAGCAAAATTGGAGAGGACGGCAGCAGGAGCACAAGGCTAGAAAAGGACAGAGGACTGTCCCATGGAGCATCACATTCCGGCAGCCGCCCACTAAGCCCCCCACACGGCGACAACGAGCTGAGCGGGGAGGGGGTGCATAGAGCAAGAACATGGCTCCAAAATATGGCTCAGGCCTAGAAATTGTGATGTTTGGGATATTTTGAAAACTGCAGGGGAGTTTAGGACAAATATGACCAAATGCTGCTTTCAGTACTTGGCATATGTTAGGTATAAAAAGTCGTAATTTCAAACTGCGAATACGTGCAGAGAGCCAGAATTTGGCTCCAAAATATGGCTGAGGCCTCGAAATTGAGATGTTTGGGATATTTTGAAAATTGCCGGGGGGATTTGGACAAATGTGACCAAACGCCGCTTTCAGTACTTGGCATAAGTTGAGTATAAAAAAGTTGTAATTTCAAACAGCGAATACGTGCAGAGAGCCAGAATTTGGCTCCAAAATATAGCTCAGGCCCCGAAATTGGGATATTTGGGATATTTCGAAAACTGCAGGGAGTTTGTGTACAAAGTTACTCACTGCCTCTTTTAGGACTTGGCATATGTTGGGTATAATAAGTCGCAATTTCAAACTGCGAATACGTGCAGATAGCCAGAATTTGGCTCCAAAATATGGCTCAGGCCTCGAAATTGAGATATCTGGGATATTTTGAAAACTGCAGGGGAGTTTGAGACAAATATGACCAAACGCCGCTTTCAGTACTTGGCATATGTTGGGTATATAAAGTCGTAATTTCAAACTGCGAATACGTGCAGAGAGCCTGAATTTGGCTCCCAAATATGGCTCAGGCCTCGAAATTGGGATGTTTGGGATATTTTGAAAACTGCAGGAAGGTTTGAGCCAAATGTGACCAAATGCCGCTTTCAGTACTTGGCATATGTTGGGTATAAAAAAGTCGTAATTTCAAACAACGAATACGTGCAGAGAGCCAGGATTTGGCTCGAAAATATTGCTCAGTCCTCGAAATTGGGATATTTCGAAAACTGCAGGGGAGTTTGTGCAAAATGTCACTCTCTGGCGCTTTCAGGACTTGGCATATGTTGGGTATAAAAAGTCGTAATTTCAAACTGCGAATACGTGCATTGAGCCAGAATTTGGCTCCAAAATATGGCTTAGGCCTCGAAATTGGGATGTTTGGAATATTTTGAAAACTGCAAGGGAGTTTGTGCAAAATGTGACTCACTGCCGCTTTCAGGACTTGGCATATGTTGGGTATAAAAATTCGTAATATCAAACTGCGAATACGTGCATAGAGCCAGAATTCGGCTCCAAAATATGGCTCAGGCCTGTAAATTGGGATGTTTTGGATATTTTGAAAATTGCAGGGGGGATTGGGTCAAATGTGACCAAACGCCCCTTTAAGTATTTGGCATATGTTGGGTATAAAAAAGTCGTAATTTAAAACAGCGAATACGTGCAGAGAGCCAGAATTTGGCTCGAAAATATGGCTCAGGCCTCGAAATTGGGATGTTTTGGATATTTTGAAAACTGCCGGGGACTTTGTGACATATATGACTAAACGCCGCTTTCAGTACTTGGTATATGTTGGGTATAAAAAAGTCGCAATTTCAAACTGCGAATACGTACATAGAACCAGAATTTGTCTCCAAAATATGGCTCAGGCCTCGAAATTGAGATATTTGGGATATTTCGCAAGCTGCAGGGGAGTTTGTACAAAATATCACTCACTGCCGCTTTCAGGACTTGGCATATGTTGAGTATAAAAAGTCGTAATTTCAAACTGCGAATACGTGCAGAGAGCCAGAATTTGGCTCGAAAATATGGCTCAGGCCTCGAAATTGGGATGTTTGGGATATCTTGAAAATTGCAGGGGGGATTGGGACAAATGTGACCAAACGCCCCTTTTAGTACTTGGCATATGTAGGGTATAAAAAGTCGTAATTTCAAACTGCGAATGCATACAGAGAGCCTGAATTTGGCTCCAAAATATGTCTCAGGCCTCGAAATTGGGATGTTTGGGATATTTTGAAAACTGCCGGGAGGTTTGGGACAAATGTGACCAAACGCTGCTTTCAGTACTTCGCATATGTTGGGTATAAAAAGTCTTAATTTCAAACTGCGAATACGTGCAGAGAGCCAGAATTTAGCTCCAAAATATGGCTCAGGCCTCGAATTTGGGATGTTTGGGATATTTTGAAAAATGCAGGGGGGATTGGGACAAATGTGACCAAACGCCGCTTTCATTACTTGGCATATGTTGGGTATAAAAAATTCGTAATTTCAAACTGCGAATACGTGCAGAGAGCCAGAATTTGGCTCCAAAATATGGCTCAGGCCTCGAATTTGGGATGTTTGGGATATTTTGAAAACTGCCGGGAGGTTTGGGACAAATGTGACCAAACGCTGCTTTCAGTACTTCGCATATGTTGGGTATAAAAAGTCGTAATTTCAAACTGCGAATACATGCAGAGAGCCAGAATTTGGCTCCAAAATATGGCTCAGGCCTCGAATTTGGGATGTTTGAGATATTTTGAAAAATGCAGGGGGGATTGGGACAAATGTGACCAAACGCCGCTTTCAGTACTTGGCATATGTTGGGTATAAAAAATTCGTAATTTCAAACTGCGAATACGTGCAGAGAGCCAGAATTTGGCTCCAAAATATGGCTCAGGCCTCGAATTTGGGATGTTTGGGATATTTTGAAAAATGCAGGGGGGATTGGGACAAATGTGACCAAACGCAGCTTTCAGGAATCGGCATATGTTGGGTATAAAAAGTCGTAATTTCAAACTGCGAATACTTGAATAGAGCCAGAATTTGGCTCCAAAATATGGCTCAGGAATCGAATTTGGGATGTTTGGGATATTTTAAAAACGGCAGGGGGGTTTGGGACAAATGTGACCAATTGCCGCTTTCAGTACTTGGCATATGTTGGGTATATAAAGTCGTAATTTCAAACTGCGAATACGTGCAGAGAGCCTGAATTTGGCTCCCAAATATGGCTCAGGCCTCGAAATTGGGATGTTTGGGAGATTTTGAAAACTGCAGGAAGGTTTGAGCCAAATGTGACCAAATGCCGCTTTCAGTACTTGGCATATGTTGGGTATAAAAAAGTCGTAATTTCAAACAACGAATACGTGCAGAGAGCCAGGATTTGGCTCGAAAATATTGCTCAGTCCTCGAAATTGGGATATTTGGGATATTTCGAAAACTGCAGGGGAGTTTGTGCAAAATGTCACTCTCTGGCGCTTTCAGGACTTGGCATATGTTGGGTATAAAAATTCGTAATATCAAACTGCGAATACGTGCATAGAGCCAGAATTCGGCTCCAAAATATGGCTCAGGCCTGGAAATTGGGATGTTTTGGATATTTTGAAAATTGCAGGGGGGATTGGGACAAATGTGACCAAACGCCCCTTTTAGTACTTGGCATATGTTGGGTATAAAAAAATCGTAATTTAAAACAGCGAATACGTGCAGAGAGCCAGAATTTGGCTCGAAAATATGGCTCAGGCCTCGAAATTGGGATGTTTTGGATATTTTGAAAACTGCAGGGGACTTTGTGACATATATGACTAAACGCCGCTTTCAGTACTTGGTATATGTTGGGTATAAAAAAGTCGCAATTTCAAACTGCGAATACGTACATAGAACCAGAATTTGTCTCCAAAATATGGCTCAGGCCTCGAAATTGAGATATTTGGGATATTTCGCAAGCTGCAGGGGAGTTTGTACAAAATATCACTCACTGCCGCTTTCAGGACTTGGCATATGTTGAGTATAAAAAGTCGTAATTTCAAACTGCGAATACGTGCAGAGAGCCAGAATTTGGCTCGAAAATATGGCTCAGGCCTCGAAATTGGGATGTTTGGGATATCTTGAAAATTGCAGGTGGGATTGGGACAAATGTGACCAAACGCCCCTTTTAGTACTTGGCATATGTTGGGTATAAAAAGTCGTAATTTCAAACTGCGAATGCATACAGAGAGCCTGAATTTGGCTCCAAAATATGTCTCAGGCCTCGAAATTGGGATGTTTGGGATATTTTGAAAACTGCCGGGAGGTTTGGGACAAATGTGACCAAACGCTGCTTTCAGTACTTCGCATATGTTGGGTATAAAAAGTCGTAATTTCAAACTGCGAATACGTGCAGAGAGCCAGAATTTGGCTCCAAAATATGGCTCAGGCCTCGAATTTGGGATGTTTGGGATATTTTGAAAAATGCAGGGGGGATTGGGACAAATGTGACCAAACGCCGCTTTCAGTACTTGGCATATGTTGGGTATAAAAAATTCGTAATTTCAAACTGCGAATACGTGCAGAGAGCCAGAATTTGGCTCCAAAATATGGCTCAGGCCTCGAATTTGGGATGTTTGGGATATTTTGAAAACTGCCGGGAGGTTTGGGACAAATGTGACCAAACGCTGCTTTCAGTACTTCGCATATGTTGGGTATAAAAAGTCGTAATTTCAAACTGCGAATACATGCAGAGAGCCAGAATTTGGCTCCAAAATATGGCTCAGGCCTCGAATTTGGGATGTTTGGGATATTTTGAAAAATGCAGGGGGGATTGGGACAAATGTGACCAAACGCCGCTTTCAGTACTTGGCATATGTTGGGTATAAAAAATTCGTAATTTCAAACTGCGAATACGTGCAGAGAGCCAGAATTTGGCTCCAAAATATGGCTCAGGCCTCGAATTTGGGATGTTTGGGATATTTTGAAAAATGCAGGGGGGATTGGGACAAATGTGACCAAACGCAGCTTTCAGGACTTGGCATATGTTGGGTATAAAAAGTCGTAATTTCAAACTGCGAATACTTGAATAGAGCCAGAATTTGGCTCCAAAATATGGCTCAGGAATCGAATTTGGGATGTTTGGGATATTTTAAAAACGGCAGGGGGGTTTGGGACAAATGTGACCAATTGCCGCTTTCAGTACTTGGCATATGTTGGGTATATAAAGTCGTAATTTCAAACTGCGAATACGTGCAGAGAGCCTGAATTTGGTTCCCAAATATGGCTCAGGCCTCGAAATTGGGATGTTTGGGAGATTTTGAAAACTGCAGGAAGGTTTGAGCCAAATGTGACCAAATGCCGCTTTCAGTACTTGGCATATGTTGGGTATAAAAAATTCGTAATTTCAAACAACGAATACGTGCAGAGAGCCAGGATTTGGCTCGAAAATATTGCTCAGTCCTCGAAATTGGGATATTTGGGATATTTCGAAAACTGCAGGGGAGTTTGTGCAAAATGTCACTCTCTGGCGCTTTCAGGACTTGGCATATGTTGGGTATAAAAAGTCGTAATTTCAAACTGCGAATACGTGCATTGAGCCAGAATTTGGCTCCAAAATATGGCTTAGGCCTCGAAATTGGGATGTTTGGAATATTTTGAAAACTGTAAGGGAGTTTGTGCAAAATGTGACTCACTGCCGCTTTCAGGACTTGGCATATGTTGGGTATAAAAATTCGTAATATCAAACTGCGAATACGTGCATAGAGCCAGAATTCGGCTCCAAAATATGGCTCAGGCCTGGAAATTGGGATGTTTTGGATATTTTGAAAATTGCAGGGGGGATTGGGACAAATGTGACCAAACGCCCCTTTTAGTACTTGGCATATGTTGGGTATAAAAAAGTCGTAATTTAAAACAGCGAATACGTGCAGAGAGCCAGAATTTGGCTCGAAAATATGGCTCAGGCCTCGAAATTGGGATGTTTTGGATATTTTGAAAACTGCAGGGGACTTTGTGACATATATGACTAAACGCCGCTTTCAGTACTTGGTATATGTTGGGTATAAAAAAGTCGCAATTTCAAACTGCGAATACGTACATAGAACCAGAATTTGTCTCCAAAATATGGCTCAGGCCTCGAAATTGAGATATTTGGGATATTTCGCAAGCTGCAGGGGAGTTTGTACAAAATATCACTCACTGCCGCTTTCAGGACTTGGCATATGTTGAGTATAAAAAGTCGTAATTTCAAACTGCGAATACGTGCAGAGAGCCAGAATTTGGCTCGAAAATATGGCTCAGGCCTCGAAATTGGGATGTTTGGGATATCTTGAAAATTGCAGGGGGGGATTGGGACAAATGTGACCAAACGCCCCTTTTAGTACTTGGCATTTCAAACTGCGAATGCATACAGAGAGCCTGAATTTGGCTCCAAAATATGTCTCAGGCCTCGAAATTGGGATGTTTGGGATATTTTGAAAACTGCCGGGAGGTTTGGGACAAATGTGACCAAACGCTGCTTTCAGTACTTCGCATATGTTGGGTATAAAAAGTCGTAATTTCAAACTGCGAATACGTGCAGAGAGCCAGAATTTGGCTCCAAAATATGGCTCAGGCCTCGAATTTGGGATGTTTGGTATATTTTGAAAAATGCAGCGGGGATTGGGACAAATGTGACCAAACGCAGCTTTCAGTACTTGGCATATGTTGGGTATAAAAAATTCGTAATTTCAAACTGCAAATACGTGCAGAGAGCCAGAATTTGGCTCCAAAATATGGCTCAGGCTTCGAATTTGGGATGTTTGGGATATTTTGAAAACTGCCGGGAGGTTTGGGACAAATGTGACCAAACGCTGCTTTCAGTACTTCGCATATGTTGGGTATAAAAAGTCGTAATTTCAAACTGCGAATACATGCAGAGAGCCAGAATTTGGCTCCAAAATATGGCTCAGGCCTCGAATTTGGGATGTTTGGGATATTTTGAAAAATGCAGGGGGGATTGGGACAAATGTGACCAAACGCCGCTTTCAGTACTTGGCATTTGTTGGGTATAAAAAAATCGTAATTTCAAACTGCGAATACGTGCAGAGAGCCAGAATTTGGCTCCAAAATATGGCTCAGGCCTCGAATTTGGGATGTTTGGGATATTTTGAAAAATGCAGGGGGGATTGGGACAAATGTGACCAAACGCAGCTTTCAGGACTTGGCATATGTTGGGTATAAAAAGTCGTAATTTCAAACTGCGAATACTTGAATAGAGCCAGAATTTGGCTCCAAAATATGGCTCAGGCCTCGAATTTGGGATGTTTGGGATATTTTGAAAACGGCAGGGGGGTTTGGGACAAATGTGACCAATTGCCGCTTTCAGTACTTGGCATATGTTGGGTTTGAAAAGTCGTATTTCAAACTGCGAATACGTGCAGAGAGCCTGAATTTGGCTCCAAAATATGGCTCAGGCCTCGAAATTGGGATATTTAGAATATTTTGAAAACTGCAGCGGGTTTGGGACAAATGTGACCAATTGCCGCTTTCAGTACTTTGCCTATGTTGGGTTTGAAAAGTCGTATTTCATACTGCGAATACGTGCAGAGAGCCTGAATTTGGCTCCAAAATATGGCTCAGGCCTCGAAATTGGGATATTTGGGATATTTTTAAAACTGCAGGGGAGTTTGTGCAAAATGTGACTCACTGCCGCTTTCAGGACTTGGCATATGTTGGGTATAAAAAGTCGTAATATAAAATTGCGAATATATGCATAGAGCCAGAATTTGGCTCCAAATTATGACTCAGGCCTCGAAATTGGGAAGTTTGGGATATTTTGAAAACTGCAGGGGAGTTTGGGACAAATATGACCAAACGCCGCTTTCAGTATTTGGCATATGTTGGGTATAAAATGTCGTAATTTCAAACTGCGAATACGTGCAGAGAGCCAGAATTTGGCTCCAAAATATGGCTCAGGCCTCGATATTGGGATGTTTGGGACATTTTGAAACCTGCAGGAATGTTTGGGACAAATGTGACCAAACGCCGCTTTCAGTACTTCGCATATGTTGGGTATAAAAAAGTTGTAATTTCAAACTGCGAATACTTGCAGAGAGCCAGAATTTGTTTCCAAAATAAGGCTCAGGCCTTGAAATTGGGATGTTTGGGATATTTTGAAAACTGCAGGGGAGTTTGTGCAAAATGTGACTCACTGCCGCTTTCAGGACTTGGCATATGTTGGGTATAAAAAGTCGTAATATAAAACTGCGAATACTTGCAGAGAGTCAGAATTTGGCTCCAAAACATGGCTCCGGCCTCGAAATTGGGACTTTAGGGATATTTTGAAAACTGCAGGGAAGTTTGGGACAAATGTGACCAAACGCCGCTTTCTGTAGTTGGCATATGTTAGGTATAAAAAAGTCGCAATTTCAAACTGCGAATACGTGCAGAGAGCCAGAATTTGGCTCCATAATATGGCTCAGGCCTCGAAATTGGGATATTTGGGATATTTTGAAAACTGCAGGGGAGTTTGTGCAAAATGTGACTCACTGCCGCTTTCAGGACTTGGCATATGTTGGGTATAAAAAGTCGTAATATAAAATTGCGAATTTGTGCATAGAGCCAGAATTTGGCTCCAAAATATGGCTCAGACCTCGAAATTGGGATGTTTGGGTTATTTTGAAAACTGGAGGGAGGTTTGGGACAAATGTGACCAAACGCTGCTTTCTGTAGTTGGCATATGTTAGGTATAAAAAAGTCGCAATTTCAAACTGCGAATACGTGCAGAAAGCCAGAATTTGGCTCCATAATATGGCTCAGGCCTCGAAATTGGGATATTTGGGATATTTTGAAAACTGCAGGGGAGTTTGTGCAAAATGTGACTCACTGCCGCGTCAAGTACTTGGCATATGTTGGGTATAAAAAGTCGTAATATCACACTGCGAATACGTGCAGAGAGCCAGAATTTGGCTCCAAAATATGGCTCAGGCCTCGAAATTGGCATGTTTGGGATATTTTGAAAACTGCAAGGAGGTTTGGGACAAATGTGACCAAACACCGCTTTCAGTAGTTTGCATATGTTGGGTATAAAAAAGTTGCAATATCAAACTGCGAATACGTGCAGAGAGCCAAAATTTGGCTCCAAAATATGGCTCAGGCCTCGAAATTGGGATATTTGGGATATTTCGAAAACTGCAGGGGAATTTGTGCAAAATGTGACTCACTGCCGCTTTCAGGACATGTCATATATTACTTTAAAAAGTCATAATTTCAAACTGCGAATACGTGCAGAGAGCCAGAATTTGGCTCCAAATTATGACTCAGGCCTCGAAATTAGGAAGTTTGGGATATTTTGAAAACTGCAGGGGAGTTTCGGACAAATATGACCAAACGCCGCTTTCAGTACTTGGCATATGTTGGGTATAAAAAGTCGTAATTTCAAACTGCGAATACGTGCAGAGAGCCAGAATTTGGCTCCAAAATATGGCTCAGGCCTCGATATTGGGATGTTTGGGACATTTTGAAACCTGCAGGAATGTTTGGGACAAATGTGACCAAACGCCGCTTTCAGTACTTCGCATATGTTGAGTATAAAAAAGTCGTAATTTCAAACTGCGAATACGTGCAAAGAGCCAGAATTTGTTTCCAAAATAAGGCTCAGGCCTCGAAATTGGGATGTTTGGAATATTTTGAAAATTGCAGGGGAGTTTGTGCAAAATGTGACTCACTGCTGCGTCCAATACTTTGCATATGTTGGGTATAAAAAGTCGTAATATCAAACTGCGAATACGTGCAGAGAGCCAGAATTTGGCTCCAAAACATGGCTCCGGGCTCGAAATTGGGATTTTAGGGATATTTTGAAAACTGCAGGGAGGTTTGGTACAATTGTGACCAAACGCCGCTTTCTGTAGTTGGCATATGTTAGGTATAAAAAGTCGTAATTTCAAACTGCGAATACGTGCAGAGAGCCAGAATTTGGCTCCAAAATATGACTCAGGCCTCGAAATTGAGAAGTTTGGGATATTTTGAAAACTGCAGGGGATTTTGGGACAAATATGACCAAACGCCGATTTCACTACTTGGCATACGTTGGATATAAAAAGTCATAACTTAAAACTGCGAATACGTGCAGAGAGCTAGAATTTGGCTCCAAAATATGGCTCAGGCCTCGAAATTGGGATATTTGGGATTTTTCGAAAACTGCAAAGGAGTTTGTGCAAAATGTGACTCATTGCCTCTTTCAGGACTTGGTATATGTTGGGATTAAAAAGTCGTAACTTCAAACTGCGAATACGTACAGAGAGCCTGAATTTGGCTCCAAAATGTGGCTCAGGCCTCGAAATTCGGATATTTGGGATATTTCGAAAACTGCAGGGGAGTTTGTGCAAAATGTGACTCACTGCCGCTTTCAGGACTTGGCATATATTACTTTAAAAAGTCGGAATTTCAAACTGCGAATACGTGCAGAGAGCCAGAATTTGGCTCCAAATTATGACTCAGGCCTCGAAATTGGGAAGTTTGGGATATTTTGAAAACTGCAGGGTGGTTTGGGATAATTGTGACCAAACGCCGCTTTCTGTAGTTGGTATATGTTGGGTATAAAAAAGTCGCTATTTCAAACTGCGAATACGTGCAGAGAGCCAGAATTTGGCTCCAAAATATGGCTCAGGCCTTGAAATTGGGATATTTTGGATATTTCGAAAACTGCAGGGGAGTTTGTGCAAAATGTGACTCACTGCCGCTTTCAGGACTTGGCAAATGTTAGGTATAAAAAATCGTAATTTCAAACTGCGAATACGTGCAGAGAGCCAGAATTTGGCTCCAAAATATGACTCAGGCCTCGAAATTGAGAAGTTTGGGATATTTTGAAAACTGCAGGGGAGTTTGGGACAAATATGACCAAACGCCGCTTTCACTACTTGGCATATGTTGGGTATAAAAAGTCATAAATTAAAACTGCGAATACGTGCAGAGAGCCAGAATTTGGCTCCAAAATATGGCTCAGGCCTCGAAATTGGGATATTTGGGATTTTTCGAAAACTGCAGGGGAGTTTGTGCAAAATGTGACTCATTGCCTCTTTCATGACTTGGCATATGTTGGGTATAAAAAGTCGTAATATCAAACTGCGAATACGTGCATATAGCCAGAATTTGGCTCCAAAATATAGCTCAGGCCTCGAAATTGGCATGTTTGGGATATTTTGAAAACTGGAGGGAGGTTTGGGATAAATGTGACCAAACGCCGCTTTCACTACTTGGCATATGTTGGGTATAAAAAGTCGTAACTTCAAACTGCGAATACGTACAGAGAGCCTGAATATGGCTCCAAAATATGGCTCAGGCCTCGAAATTGGAATATTTGGGATATTTTGAAAACTGCAGGGGAGTTTGTGCAAAATGTGACTCACTGCCGTTTTCAGGACTGTGCATATGTAAGGTATAAAAAGTCTCAATTTTAAACTCCGAATACGTGCAGAGAGCCAGAATTTGGCTCCAAAATATGACTCAGGCCTCGAAATTGGTTAGTTTGGGATATTTTGAAAACTGCAGGAGAGTTTGGGACAAATATGACCAAACGCCGCTTTCAGTACTTGGCATATGTTGGGTATAAAAAGTAGTAATTTCAAACTGCGAATACGTGCAGAGAGCCAGAATATGTTTCCAAAATATGGCTCAGGCCTAGAAATTGAGATGTTTGGGATATTTTGAAAACTGCAGGGGAGTTTGTGCAAAATGTGACTCACTGCTGCGTCCAATACTTTGCATATGTTGGGTATAAAAAGTCGAAATATCAAACTGCGAATACGTGCAGAGAGCCAGAATTTGGCTCCAAAATATGGCTCAGGCCTCGAAATTGGGATATTAGGGATATTTTGAAAACTGCAGGGAGGTTTGGGACAAATGTGACCAAACGCCGCTTTCAGTAGTTGGCATATGTTGGGTATAAAAAAGTCGCAATTTCAAACTGCGAATACGTGCAGAGAGCCAAAATTTAGCTCCAAAATATGGCTCAGGCCTCGAAATTGGGATATTTGGGATATTTTTAAAACTGCAGGGGAGTTTGTGCAAAATGTGACTCACTGCCGCTTTCAGGACTTGGCATATGTTGGGTATAAAAAGTCGTAATATAAAATTGCGAATATATGCATAGAGCCAGAATTTGGCTCCAAATTATGACTCAGGCCTCGAAATTGGGAAGTTTGGGATATTTTGAAAACTGCAGGGGAGTTTGGGACAAATATGACCAAACGCCGCTTTCAGTATTTGGCATATGTTGGGTATAAAATGTCGTAATTTCAAACTGCGAATACGTGCAGAGAGCCAGAATTTGGCTCCAAAATATGGCTCAGGCCTCGATATTGGGATGTTTGGGACATTTTGAAACCTGCAGGAATGTTTGGGACAAATGTGACCAAACGCCGCTTTCAGTACTTCGCATATGTTGGGTATAAAAAAGTTGTAATTTCAAACTGCTAATACTTGATGAGAGCCAGAATTTGTTTCCAAAATAAGGCTCAGGCCTTGAAATTGGGATGTTTGGGATATTTTGAAAACTGCAGGGGAGTTTGTGCAAAATGTGACTCACTGCTGCGTCTAATACTTGGCATATGTTGGGTATAAAAAGTCGTAATATAAAACTGCGAATACTTGCAGAGAGTCAGAATTTGGCTCCAAAACATAGCTCCGGCCTCGAAATTGGGACTTTAGGGATATTTTGAAAACTGCAGGGAAGTTTGGGACAAATGTGACCAAACTCCGCTTTCTGTAGTTGGCATATGTTAGGTATAAAAAAGTCGCAATTTCAAACTGCGAATACGTGCAGAGAGCCAGAATTTGGCTCCAAAATATGGCTCAGACCTCGAAATTGGGATGTTTGGGTTATTTTGAAAACTGGAGGGAGGTTTGGGACAAATGTGACCAAACGCCGCTTTCTGTAGTTGGCATATGTTAGGTATAAAAAAGACGCAATTTCAAACTGCGAATACGTGCAGAGAGCCAGAATTTGGCTCCATAATATGGCTCAGGCCTCGAAATTGGGATATTTGGGATATTTTGAAAACTGCAGGGGAGTTTGTGCAAAATGTGACTCACTGCCGCGTCAAGTACTTGGCATATGTTGGGTATAAAAAGTCGTAATATCACACTGCGAATACGTGCAGAGAGCCAGAATTTGGCTCCAAAATATGGCTCAGGCCTCGAAATTGGGATGTTTGGGATATTTTGAAAACTGCAAGGAGGTTTGGGACAAATGTGACCAAACACCGCTTTCAGTAGTTTGCATATGTTGGGTATAAAAAAGTTGCAATATCAAACTGCGAATACGTGCTGAGAGCCAAAATTTGGCTCCAAAATATGGCTCAGGCCTCGAAATTGGGATATTTGGGATATTTCGAAAACTGCAGGGGAATTTGTGCAAAATGTGACTCACTGCCGCTTTCAGGACATGTCATATATTACTTTAAAAAGTCGTAATTTCAAACTGCGAATACGTGCAGAGAGCCAGAATTTGGCTCCAAATTATGACTCAGGCCTCGAAATTGGGAAGTTTGGGATATTTTGAAAACTGCAGGGGAGTTTCGGACAAATATGACCAAACGCCGCTTTCAGTACTTGGCATATGTTGGGTATAAAAAGTCGTAATTTCAAACTGCGAATACGTGCAGAGAGCCAGAATTTGGCTCCAAAATATGGCTCAGGCCTCGATATTGTAATGTTTGGGACATTTTGAAACCTGCAGGAATGTTTGGGACAAATGTGACCAAACGCCGCTTTCAGTACTTCGCATATGTTGGGTATAAAAAAGTCGCAATTTCAAACTGCGAATACGTGCAGAGAGCCAGATTTTGGCTCCAAAATATGGCTCAGGCCTCGAAATTGGGATGTTTGGGATATTTTGAAAACTGTAGGGGAGGTTGTGCAAAATGTGACTCACTGCCGCATCAAGTACTTGGCATATGTTGGGTATAAAAAGTCGTAATATCAAACTGCGAATACGTGCAGAGGGCCAGAATTTGGCTCCAAAATATGGCTCAGGCCTCGAAATTGGGATGTTTGGGATATTTTGGAAACTGGAGGGAGGTTTGGGACAAATGTGACCAAACGCCGCTTTCAGTACTTGGCATATGTTGGGTATAAAAAGTCGTAACTTAAAACTGCGAATACGTGCAGAGAGCCAGAATTTGGCTCCAAAATATGGCTCAGGCCTCGATATTGGGATGTTTGGGACATTTTGAAACCTGCATGGAATGTTTGGGACAAATGTGACCAAACGCCGCTTTCAGTACTTCGCATATGTTGGGTATAAAAAAGTCGTAATTTCAAACTGCGAATACGTGCAGAGAGCCAGAATTTGTTTCCAAAAAATGGCTCAGGCCTAGAAATTGAGATGTTTGGGATATTTTGAAAACTGCAGGGGAGTTTGTGCAAAATGTGACTCACTGCTGCGTCCAATACTTTGCATATGTTGGGTATAAAAAGTCGAAATATCAAACTGCGAATACGTGCAGAGAGCCAGAATTTGGCTCCAAAACATGGCTCCGGCCTCGAAATTGGGATTTACGGGATATTTTAAAAACTGGAGGGAGGTTTGGGACAAATGTGACCAAAAGCTGCTTTCAGTACTTGGCATATGTTGGTATAAAAAAGTCGCAATTTCATACTGCGAATACGTGCAGAGAGCCAGAAATTGGCTCCATAATATGGCTCAGGCCTCGAAATTATGATATTTGGGATATTTTGAAAACTGCAGGGGAGTTTGTGCAAAATGTGACTCACTGCCGCTTTCAGGACTTGGTATATGTTAGGTATAAAAAGTCGTAATATCAAACTTCGAATACGAGCATAGAGCCAGAATTTGGCTCCAAAATATGACTCAGGCCTCGAAATTGAGAAGTTTGGGATATTTTGAAAACTGCAGGGGAGTTTGGGACAAATATGACCAAATGCCGCTTTCAGTACTTGGGATATGTTGGGTATAAAAAGTCGCAATTTCAAACTGCGAATACGTGCAGAGAGCCAGAATTTGGCCCCAAAATATGGCTCAGGCCTCGAAATTGGGATATTTCGAGAACTGCAGGGGAGTTTGTGCAAAATTTGACTCACTGCCGCTTTCAGTACTTGGCATATGTTGGGTATAAAAAGTCGCAATTTCAAACTGCGAATACGTGCAGAGAGCCAGAATTTGGCCCCAAAATATGGCTCAGGCCTCGAAATTGGGATATTTGGGATATTTCGAGAACTGCAGGGGAGTTGGGTATAAAAAGGTAGCAATTTCAAACTGCGAATACGTGCAGAGAGCCAGAATTTGGCCCCAAAATATGGCTCAGGCCTCGAAATTCGGATGTTTGGGATATTTTGAAAACTGGAGGGAGGTTTGGGACAAATGTGACAAAACGCCGCTTTCAACACTTGGCATATATAGGGTATAAAAAATTCGCAATTTCAAACTGCGAATACTTGCAGAGAGCCAGATTTTGGCTCCAAAATATGGCTCAGGCCTCGAAATTGGGATATTTGGGATATTTTGAAAACTGAAGGGGAGTTTGTGCAAAATGTGACTCACTGCCGGTTTCAGTACTTGGCATATGTTGGGTATAAAATTCGTAATATGAAACTGCGAATACGTGCAGAGAGCCAGAATTTGGCTCCAAAATATGGCTCAGGCCTCGAAACTGGGATGTTTGGGATATTTTGAAAACTGGAGGGAGGTTTGGGACAAATGTGACGAAACGCCGCTTTCAGTACTTGGCATATGTTTGGTATAAAAAGTCGTAATTTAAAACTGCGAATACGTGCAGAGAGCCAGAATTTGGCTCCAAAATATTGCTCAGGCCTCGAAATTGGGATGTTTGGAATATTTTGAAAACTGGAGAGAGGTTTGGGACAAATGTGACCAAACGCCGCTTTCAGTACTTGGCATATGTTCAGTATAAAAAGTTGTAATTTCAAACTGCGAATACGTACAGAGAGCTTGAATTTGGCTCCAAAATATGGCTCAGGCCTCGAAATTGGGATGTTTGGGATATTTTGAAAACTGTATTGGAGGTTGTGCAAAATGTGACTCACTGCCGCATCAAGTACTTGGCATATGTTGGGTATAAAAAGTCGTAATATCAAACTGCGAATACGTGCAGAGAGCCAGAATTTGGCTCCAAAATATGGCTCAGGCCTCGAAATTGGGATGTTTGGGATAATTTGAAAACAAGAGGGAGGTTTGGGACAAATGTGACCAAACGCCGCTTTCAGTACTTGGCATATGTTGGGTATAAAAAGTCGTAACTTAAAACTGCGAATACGTGCAGAGAGCCAGAATTTGGCTCCAAAATATGGCTCAGGCCTCGAAATTGGGATATTAGGGATATTTTGAAAACTGCACGGAGGTTTGGGACATATGTGACCAAACACCACTTTCAGTAGCTGGCATATATTGGGTATAAAAAAGTCGCAATTTCAAACTGCGAATACGTGCAGAGAGCCAGAATTTGGCTCCAAAATATGGCTCAGGCCTCGAAATTGGAATATTTGGGATATTTCGAAAACTGCATGGGAGTTTGTGCAAAATGTGACTCATTGCGGCTTTCAGGACTTGGCATATGTTGGGTATAAAAAGTCGTAATATCAAACTGCGAATACGTGCATAGAGCCAGAATTTGGCTCCAAAATATGGCTCAGGCCTCGAAATTGGGATATTTGGGATTTTTCGAAAACTGCAGGGGAGTTTGTGCAAAATGTGACTCATTGCCGCTTTCAGGACTTGGCATATGTTGGGTATAAAAAGTCGTAATATTAAACTGCGAATACGTGCATAGAGCCAGAATTTGGCTCCAAAATATGGCTCAGGCCTCGAAATTGGATTGTTTGGGATATTTTGAAAACTGGAGGGATTTTTGGGACAAATGTGACCAAACGCCGCTTTCAGTACTTGGCATATGTTGGGTATAAAAATTCGTAATATCAAACTTCGAATACGTACAGAGAGCCTGAATTTGGCTCCAAAATATGGCTCAGGCCTCGAAATTGGGATATTTGGGATATTTCGAAAACTGCAGGGGAGTTTGTGCCAAATGTGTCTCACTGCCGCTTTCAGGACTTGGCATATGTTGGGTATAAAAATTCGTAATTTAAAACTGCGAATACATGCAGAGAGCCAGAATTTGGCTCCAAAATATTGCTCAGGCCTCGAAATTGGGATGTTTGGGATATTTTGAAAACTGCAGGGAAGTTTGTGCAAAATGTAACTCACTGCCGCTTTCAGTACTTGGCATATGTTGGGTATAAAAAGTCGTAATATCAAACTGCGAATACATGTAGAGAGCCAGAATTTGGTTGCAAAATATGGCTCAGGTCTCGAAATTTGGATGTTTGGGATATTTTGAAACCTGGAGGGAGGTTTGGGACAAATGTGACCAAATGCCGCTTTCAGCACTTGGCATATATTGGGTATAAAAAAAGTCGCAATTTCGAACTGCGAATACGTGCAGAGAGTCAGAATTTGGCTCCAAAATATGGCTCAGGCCTCGAAATTGGGATATTTGGGATATTTTGAAAAGTGTAAGGGAGTTTGTGCAAAATGTGACTCACTGCCGCTTTCAGTACTTGGCATATGTTGGGTATAAAATTCGTAATATGAAACTGCGAATACGTGCAGAGAGCCAGAATGTGGCTCCAAAATATGGCTCAGGCCTCAGAATTGGGATGTTTGGGATATTTTGAAAACTGCAGAGGAGTTTGTGCAAAATCTTACTACTTGCCGCTTTCAGGACTTGGCATATGTTGGGTATAAAAAGTCGTAATTTAAAACAGCGAATACGTGCAGAGAGCCAGAATTTGGCTCCAAAATATTGCTCAGGCCTCGAATTTGGGATGTTTGGGATATTTTGAAAACTGCAGGGGAGTTTGTGCAAAATGTGACTCTGCCGCTTACTGGACTTGGCATATGTTGGGTATAAAAAGTCGTAATATCAAACTGCGAATACGTGCATAGAGACAGAATTTGGCTCCAAAATATGGCTCAGGCCTCGAAATTGGGATGTTTGGGATATTTTGAAAACTGGAGGAAGGTTTGGGGCAAATGTGACCAAATGCCGCTTTCAGTACTTGGCATATGTTGGGTATAAAAATTCGTAACTTAAAACTGCGAATACGTGCAGAGAGCCAGAATTTAGCTCCAAAATATGGCTCAGGCCTCAAAATTGGGATTTTTGGGATATTTCGAAAACTGCAGGGGAGTTTGTGCAAAATGTGACTCACTGCCGCTTTCAGGACTTGGCATATGTTTGGTATAAAAAGTCGTAATATCAAACTGCGAATACTTGCATAGAGCCAGAATTTGGCTCCAAAATATGACTCAGGCCTCGAAATTGGGATGTTTGGGATATTTTGAAAACTGGAGGGAGGTTTGGGACAAATGTGACCAAACGCCGCTTTCAGTACTTGGCATATGTTGGTTATAAAAAGTCGTAACTTAAAACTGCGAATACGTGCAGAGAGCCAGAATTTGGCTCCAAAATATGGCTCAGGCCTCGAAATTGGGATATTTGGGATTTTTCGAAAACTGTAAAGGAGTTTGTGCAAAATGTGATTCATTGCGGCTTTCAGGACTTGGCATATGTTGGGTATAAAAAGTCGTAATATCAAACTGCGAATACGTGCATAGAGCCAGAATTTGGCTCCAAAATATGGCTCAGGCCTCGAAATTGGGATGTTTTGGATATTTTGAAAACTGGAGGGAGGTTTGGGATAAATGTGACCAAATGCCGCTTTCAGTACTTAGCATATGTTGGGTATAAAAAGTCGTAACTTCAAACTGCGAATACGTACAGAGAGCCTGAATTTGGCTCCAAAATATGGCTCAGGCCTCGAAATTGGTATATTTGGGATATTTCGAAAACTGCAGGGGAGTTTGTGCAAAATGTGACTCACTGCCGCTTTCAGGACTTGGCATATGTTGGGTATAAAAAGTCGTAATATCAAACTGCTAATACATGTAGAGAGCCAGAATTTGGCTCCAAAATATGGCTCAGGCCTCGAAATTGGGATGTTTGTGATATTTTGAAAACTGGAGGGATATTTGGGACAAATGTGACCAAACGCCGCTTTCAGCACTTGGCATATGTTGGGTAAAAAAAAATCCCAATTTCAAACTGCGAATACGAGCAGAGAGCCAAAATTTGGCTCCAAAATATGGCTCAGGCTTCGAAATTGGGATATTTGGGATATTTCGAAAACTGCAGGGGAGTTTGTGCAAAATGTGACTCACTGCCGCTTTCAGGACTTGGCATATGTTGGGTATAAAAAGTCGTAATATAAAACTGCGAATACGTGCATAGAGCCAGAATTTGGCTCCAAAATATGGCTCAGGCCTCGAAATTGGGATGTTTGGGATATTTTGAAAACTGGAGGGAGGTTTGGGACAAATGTGACCAAACGCTGCTTTCAGTACTTGGCATATGTTGGTTATAAAAAGTCGTAACTTAAAACTGCGAATACGTGCAGAGAGCCAGAATTTGGCTCCAAAATATGGCTCAGGCCTCGAAATTGGGATATTAGGGATATTTTGAAAACTGCACGGAGGTTTGGGACATATGTGACCAAACACCACTTTCAGTAGTTGGCATATATTGGGAATAAAAAAGTCGCAATTTCAAACTGCGAATACGTGCAGAGAGCCAGAATTTGGCTCCAAAATATGGCTCAGGCCTCGAAATTGGAATATTTGGGATATTTCGAAAACTGCATGGGAGTTTTTGCAAAATGTGACTCACTGCCGCTTTCAGGACTTGGCATATGTTGGGTATAAAAAGTCGTAATATCAAACTGCGAAAACGTGCATTGAGCCAGAATTTGGCTCCAAAATATGGCTCAGGCTTCGAAATTGGGATGTTTGGGATATTTTGAAAACGGGAGGGAGGTTTGGGACAAATGTGACCAAACGCCGCTTTCAGTATTTGGAATATGTTGGGGATAAAAAGCCGTAATTTCAAACTGCGAATACGTATAGAGAGCCTGAATTTGGCTCCAAAATATGGCTCAGGCCTCGAAATTGGGATATTAGGGATATTTTGAAAAGTGCAGGGAGGTTTGAGACAAATGTGACCAAACGCCGCTTTCAGTAGTTGGCATATGTTGGGTATAAAAAAGTCGCAATTTCAAACTGCGAATACGAGCAGAGAGCCAAAATTTCGCTCCAAAATATGGCTCAGGCCTCAAAATTGGGATATTTGGGATTTTTCGAAAACTGCAAAGGAGTTTGTGCAAAATGTGACTCATTGCGGCTTTCAGGACTTGGCTTATGTTGGGTATAAAAAGTCGTAATATCAAACTGCGAATACGTGCATAGAGCCAGAATTTGGCTCCAAAATATGGCTCAGGCCTCGAAATTGGGATATTTGGGATTTTTCGAGAACTGCAGGGGAGTTTGTGCAAAATGTGACTCATTGCCGCTTTGAGGACTTGGCATATGTTGGGTATTAAAAGTCGTAATATCAAACTGCGAATACGTGCATAGAGCCAGAATTTGGCTCCAAAATATGGCTCAGGCCTCGAAATTGGGATGTTTGGGATATTTTGAAAACTGCAGGGAGGTTTGAGACAAATGTGACCAAACGCCGCTTTCAGTAGTTGGCATATGTTGGGTATAAAAAAGTCGCAATTTCAAACTGCGAATACGAGCAGAGAGCCAAAATTTGGCTCCAAAATATGGCTCAGGCCTCAAAATTGGGATATTTGGGATTTTTCGAAAACTGCAAAGGAGTTTGTGCAAAATGTGACTCATTGCGGCTTTCAGGACTTGGCTTATGTTGGGTATAAAAAGTCGTAATATCAAACTGCGAATACGTGCATAGAGCCAGAATTTGGCTCCAAAATATGGCTCAGGCCTCGAAATTGGGATATTTGGGATTTTTCGAGAACTGCAGGGGAGTTTGTGCAAAATGTGACTCATTGCCGCTTTCAGGACTTGGCATATGTTGGGTATTAAAAGTCGTAATATCAAACTGCGAATACGTGCATAGAGCCAGAATTTGGCTCCAAAATATGGCTCAGGCCTCGAAATTGGGATGTTTGGGATATTTTGAAAACTGGAGGGAGGTTTGGGACAAATGTGACCAAACGCCGCTTTCAGTACTTGGCATATGTTGGGTATAAAAAGTCGTAATATCAAACTGCGAATACGTACAGAGAGCCTGAATTTGGCTCCAAAATATGGCTCAGGCCTCGAAATTGGGATATTTGGGATATTTCGGAAACTGCAGGGGAGTTTGTGCAAAATGTGTCTCACTGCCGCTTTCAGGACTTGGCATATGTTGGGTATAAAAATTCCTAATTTAAAACTGCGAATACATGCAGAGAGCCAGAATTTGGTTGCAAAATATGGCTCAGGCCTCGAAATTTGGATGTTTGGGATATTTTGAAAACTGCAGGGAAGTTTGTGCAAAATGTGACTCACTGCCGCTTTCAGTACTTGGCATATGTTGGGTATAAAATTCGTAATATGAAACTGCGAATACGTGCAGAGAGCCAGAATTTGGCTCCAAAATATGGCTCAGGCCTCGAAATTGGGATGTTTGGGATATTTTGAAAACTGCAGAGGAGTTTGTGCAAATCTTACTACTTGCCGCTTTCAGGACTTGGCATATGTTGGGTATAAAAAGTCGTAATTTAAAACAGCGAATACGTGCAGAGAGCCAGAATTTGGCTCCAAAATATTGCTCAGGCCTCGAATTTGGGATGTTTGGGATATTTTGAAAACTGCAGGGGAGTTTGTGCAAAATGTGACTCACTGCCACTTACGGGACTTGGCATATGTTGGGTATAAAAAGTCGTAATATCAAACTGCGAATACGTGCATAGAGACAGAATTTGGCTCCAAAATATGGCTCAGGCCTCGAAATTGGGATGTTTGGGATATTTTGAAAAATAGCGGGAGGTTTGGGGCAAATGTGACCAAACGCCGCTTTCAGTACTTGGCATATGTTGGGTATAAAAAGTCGTAACTTAAAACTGCGAATACGTGCAGAGAGCCAGAATTTAGCTCCAAAATATAGCTCAGGCCTCAAAATTGGGATATTTGGGATTTTTCGAAAACTGCAGGGGAGTTTGTGCAAAATGTGACTCACTGCCGCTTTCAGGACTTGGCATATGTTTGGTATAAAAAGTCGTAATATCAAACTGCGAATACTTGCATAGAGCCAGAATTTGGCTCCAAAATATGGCTCAGGCCTCGAAATTGGGATGTTTGGGATATTTTGAAAACTGCAGAGGAGTTTGTGCAAATCTTACTACTTGCCGCTTTCAGGACTTGGCATATGTTGGGTATAAAAAGTCGTAATTTAAAACAGCGAATACGTGCAGAGAGCCAGAATTTGGCTCCAAAATATTGCTCAGGCCTCGAATTTGGGATGTTTGGGATATTTTGAAAACTGGAGGGAGGTTTGGGACAAATGTGACCAAACGCCGCTTTCAGTACTTGGCATATGTTGGGTATAAAAAGTCGTAATATCAAACTGCGAATACGTACAGAGAGCCTGAATTTGGCTCCAAAATATGGCTCAGGCCTCGAAATTGGGATATTTGGGATATTTCGAAAACTGCAGGGAAGTTTGTGCAAAATGTGACTCACTGCCGCTTTCAGTACTTGGCATATGTTGGGTATAAAAATTCGTAATATCAAACTGCGAATACATGTAGAGAGCCAGAATTTGGTTGCAAAATATGGCTCAGGCCTCGAAATTGGGATGTTTGGGATATTTTGAAACCTGGAGGGAGGTTTGGGACAAATATGACCAAACGCCGCTTTCAGCACTTGGTATATATTGGGTATAAAAAGTCATAACTTAAAACTGCGAATACGTACAGAGAGCCTGAATTTGGCTCCAAAATATGGCTCAGGCCTCGAAATTGGGATATTTGGGATATTTCGAAAACTGCAGGGGAGTTTGTGCAAAATGTGACTCACTGCCGCTTTCAGGACTTGGCATATGTTTGGTATAAAAAGTCGTAATATCAAACTGCGAATACTTGCATAGAGCCAGAATTTGGCTCCAAAATATGACTCAGGCCTCGAAATTGGGATGTTTGGGATATTTTGAAAACTGGAGGGAGGTTTGGGACAAATGTGACCAAACGCCGCTTTCAGTACTTGGCATATGTTGGGTATAAAAAGTCGTAACTTAAAACTGCGAATACGTGCAGAGAGCCAGAATTTGGATCCAAAATATGGCTCAGGCCTCGAAATTGGGATATTTGGGATTTATCGAAAACTGCAAAGGAGTTTGTGCAAAATGTGACTCACTGCCGCTTTCAGTACTTGGCATATGTTGGGTATAAAATTCGTAATATGAAACTGCGAATACGTGCAGAGAGCCAGAATTTGGCTCCAAAATATGGCTCAGGCCTCGAAATTGGGATGTTTGGGATATTTTGAAAACTGCAGAGGAGTTTGTGCAAATCTTACTACTTGCTGCTTTCAGGACTTGGCATATGTTGGGTATAAAAAGTCGTAATTTAAAACAGCGAATACGTGCAGAGAGCCAGAATTTGGCTCCAAAATATTGCTCAGGCCTCGAATTTGGGATGTTTGGGATATTTTGAAACCTGGAGGGAGGTTTGGGGCAAATGTGACCAAACGCCGCTTTCAGTACTTCGCATATGTTGGGTATAAAAAGTCATAACTTCAAACTGCGAATACGTACAGAGAGCCTGAATTTGGCTCCAGAATATGGCTCAGGCCTCGAAATTGGTATATTTGGGATATTTCGAAAACTGCAGGGGAGTTTGTGTAAAATGTGACTCACTGCCGCTTTCAGGACTTGGCATATGTTGGGTATAAAAAGTCGTAATATCAAACTGCGAATACATGTAGAGAGCCAGAATTTGGCTCCAAAATATGGCTCAGGCCTCGAAATTGGGATGTTTGTGATATTTTGAAAACTGGAGGGATATTTGGGACAAATGTGACCAAACGCCGCTTTCAGCTCTTGGCATATGTTGGGTAAAAAAAAGTCCCAATTTCAAACTGCGAATACGAGCAGAGAGCCAAAATTTGGCTCCAAAATATGGCTCAGGCCTCGAAATCGGGATATTTGGGATATTTCGAAAATTGCAGGGGAGTTTGTGCAAAATGTGACTCACTGCCGCTTTCAGGACTTGGCATATGTTTGGTATAAAAAGTCGTAATATCAAACTGCGAATACTTGCATAGAGCCAGAATTTGGCTCCAAAATATGACTCAGGCCTCGAAATTGGGATGTTTGGGATATTTTGAAAACTGGAGGGAGGTTTGGGACAAATGTGACCAAACGCCGCTTTCAGTACTTGGCATATGTTGGGTATAAAAAGTCGTAACTTAAAACTGCGAATACGTGCAGAGAGCCAGAATTTGGATCCAAAATATGGCTCAGGCCTCGAAATTGGGATATTTGGGATTTATCGAAAACTGCAAAGGAGTTTGTGCAAAATGTGACTCACTGCCGCTTTCAGTACTTGGCATATGTTGGGTATAAAATTCGTAATATGAAACTGCGAATACGTGCAGAGAGCCAGAATTTGGCTCCAAAATATGGCTCAGGCCTCGAAATTGGGATGTTTGGGATATTTTGAAAACTGCAGAGGAGTTTGTGCAAATCTTACTACTTGCCGCTTTCAGGACTTGGCATATGTTGGGTATAAAAAGTCGTAATTTAAAACAGCGAATACGTGCAGAGAGCCAGAATTTGGCTCCAAAATATTGCTCAGGCCTCGAATTTGGGATGTTTGGGATATTTTGAAACCTGGAGGGAGGTTTGGGGCAAATGTGACCAAACGCCGCTTTCAGTACTTCGCATATGTTGGGTATAAAAAGTCGTAACTTCAAACTGCGAATACGTACAGAGAGCCTGAATTTGGCTCCAGAATATGGCTCAGGCCTCGAAATTGGTATATTTGGGATATTTCGAAAACTGCAGGGGAGTTTGTGCAAAATGTGACTCACTGCCGCTTTCAGGACTTGGCATATGTTGGGTATAAAAAGTCGTAATATAAAACTGCGAATACGTGCATAGAGCCAGAATTTGTCTCCAAAATATGGCTCAGGCTTCGAAATTGGGATGTTTGGGATATTTTGAAAACTGGAGGGAGGTTTGGGACAAATGTGACCAAACGCCGCTTTCAGTATTTGGAATATGTTGGGGATAAAAAGCCGTAATTTCAAACTGCGAATACGTAAAGAGAGCCTGAATTTGGCTCCAAAATATGGCTCAGGCCTCGAAATTGGGATATTAGGGATATTTTGAAAACTGCAGGGAGGTTTGAGACAAATGTGACCAAAGGCCGCTTTCAGTAGTTGGCATATGTTGGGTATAAAAAAGTCGCAATTTCAAACTGCGAATACGAGCAGAGAGCCAAAATTTGGCTCCAAAATATGGCTCAGGCCTCGAAATTGGGATATTTGGGATTTTTCGAAAACTGCAAAGGAATTTGTGCAAAATGTGACTCATTGCGGCTTTCAGGACTTGGCATATGTTGGGTATAAAAAGTCGTAATATCAAACTGCGAATACGTGCATAGAGCCAGAATTTGGCTCCAAAATATGGCTCAGGCCTCGAAATTGGGATATTTGGGATTTTTCGAAAACTGCAGGGGAGTTTGTGCAAAATGTGACTCATTGCCGCTTTCAGGACTTGGCATATGTTGGGTATAAAAAGTCGTAATATCAAACTGCGAATACGTGCACAGTGCCAGAATTTGGCTCCAAAATATGGCTCAGGCCTCGAAATTGGGATATTTGGGATATTTTGAAAACTGCAGGGGAGTTTGTGCAAATCTTACTACTTGCCGCTTTCAGGACTTGGCATATGTTGGGTATAAAAAGTCGTAATTTAAAACAGCGAATACGTGCAGAGAGCCAGAATTTGGCTCCAAAATATTGCTCAGGCCTCGAATTTGGGATGTTTGGGATATTTTGAAAACTGCAGGGGAGTTTGTGCAAAATGTGACTCACTGCCGCTTACGGGACTTGGCATATGTTTGGTATAAAAAGTCGTAATATCAAGCTGCGAATACTTGCATAGAGCCTGAATTTGGCTCCAAAATATGGCTCAGGCCTCGAAATTGGGATGTTTGGGATATTTTGGAAACTGCAGAGGAGTTTGTGCAAATCTTACTACTTGCCGCTTTCAGGACTTGGCATATGTTGGGTATAAAAAGTCGTAATTTAAAACAGCGAATACGTGCAGAGAGCCAGAATTTGGCTCCAAAATATTGCTCAGGCCTCGAATTTGGGATGTTTGGGATATTTTGAAAACTGCAGCGGAGTTTGTGCAAAATGTGACTCACTGCCGCTTACGGGACTTGGCATATGTTGGGTATAAAAAGTCGTAATATCAAACTGCGAATACGTGCATAGAGACAGAATTTGGCTCCAAAATATGGCTCAGGCCTCGAAATTGGGATGTTTGGGATATTTTGAAAACTGGAGGGAGGTTTGGGGCAAATGTGATCAAACGCCGCTTTCAGTACTTGGCATATGTTGGGTATAAAAAGTCGTAACTTAAAACTGCGAATACGTGCAGAGAGCCAGAATTTAGCTCCAAAATATGGCTCAGGCCTCAAAATTGGGATATTTGGAATATTTCGAAAACTGCAGGGGAGTTTGTGCAAAATGTGACTCACTGCCGCTTTCAGGACTTGGCATATGTTTGGTATAAAAAGTCGTAATATCAAACTGCGAATACTTGCATAGAGCCAGAATTTGGCTCCAAAATATGACTCAGGCCTCGAAATTGGGATGTTTGGGATATTTTGAAAACTGGAGGGAGGTTTGGGACAAATGTGACCAAACGCCGCTTTCAGTAGTTGGCATATGTTGGTTATAAAAAAGTCGCAATTTCAAACTGCGAATACGAGCAGAGAGCCAAAATTTGGCTCCAAAATATGGCTCAGGCCTCGAAATTGGGATATTTGGGATATTTCGAAAACTGCAGGGGAGTTTGTGCAAAATGTGACTCACTGCCGCTTTCAGGACTTGGCATATGTTGGGTATAAAAAGTCGTAATATCAAACTGCGAATACGTGCATAGAGCCAGAATTTGGCTCCAAAATATGGCTCAGGCCTCGAAATTGGGATATTTTGGATATTTTGAAAACTGGAGGGAGGTTTGGGACAAATGTGACCAAACGCCGCTTTCAGTACTTCGCATATGTTGGGTATAAAAAGTCGTAACTTCAAACTGCGAATACGTACAGAGAGCCTGAATTTGGCTCCAGAATATGGCTCAGGCCTCGAAATTGGTATATTTGGGATATTTCGAAAACTGCAGGGGAGTTTGTGCAAAATGTGACTCACTGCCGCTTTCAGGACTTGGCATATGTTGGGTATAAAAAGTCGTAATATCAAACTGCGAATACATGTAGAGAGCCAGAATTTTGCTCCAATATATGGCTCAGGCCTCGAAATTGGGATGTTTGTGATATTTTGAAAACTGGAGGGATATTTGGGACAAATGTGACCAAACGCCGCTTTCAGCACTTGGCATATGTTGGGTAAAAAAAAGTCCCAATTTCAAACTGCGAATACGAGCAGAGAGCCAAAATTTGGCTCCAAAATATGGCTCAGGCCTCGAAATTGGGATATTTGGGATATTTCGAAAACTGCAGGGGAGTTTGTGCAAAATGTGACTCACTGCCGCTTTCAGGACTTGGCATATGTTGGGTATAAAAAGTCGTAATATAAAACTGCGAATACGTGCATAGAGCCAGAATTTGGCTCCAAAATATGGCTCAGGCCTGGAAATTGGGATGTTTGGGATATTTTGAAAACTGGAGGGAGGTTTGGGACAAATGTGACCAAACGCCGCTTTCAATACTTGGCATATGTTGGGTATAAAAAGTCGTAACTTAAAACTGCGAATACGTGCAGAGAGCCAGAATTTGGCTCCAAAATATGGCTCAGGCCTCGAAATTGGGATATTAGGGATATTTTGAAAACTGCACGGAGGTTTGGGACATATGTGACCAAACACCACTTTCAGTAGTTGGCATATATTGGGTATAAAAAAGTCGCAATTTCAAACTGCGAATACGTGCAGAGAGCCAGAATTTGGCTCCAAAATATGGCTCAGGCCTCGAAATCGGAATATTTGGGATATTTCGAAAACTGCATGGGAGTTTGTGCAAAATGTGACTCACTGCCGCTTACGGGACTTGGCATATGTTGGGTATAAAAAGTCGTAATATCAAACTGCGAATACGTGCATAGAGACAGAATTTGGCTCCAAAATATGGCTCAGGCCTCAAAATTGGGATGTTTGGGATATTTTGAAAACTGGAGGGAGGTTTGGGACAAATGTGACCAAACGCCGCTTTCAGTACTTGGCATATGTTGTTTATAAAAAGTCGTAACTTAATGTGACTCACTGCCGCTTTCAGGCATATGAGTTTGGCATATGTTTGGTATAAAAAGTCGTAATATCAAACTGCGAATACTTGCATAGAGCCAGAATTTGGCTCCAAAATATGACTCAGGCCTCGAAATTGGGATGTTTGGGATATTTTGAAAACTGGAGGGAGGTTTGGGACAAATGTGACCAAACGCCGCTTTCAGTACTTGGCATATGTTGGGTATAAAAAGTCGTAACTTAAAACTGCGAATACGTGCAGAGAGCCAGAATTTGGCTCCAAAATATGGCTCAGGCCTCGAAATTGGGATATTTGGGATTTTTCGAAAACTGCAAAGGAGTTTGTGCAAAATGTGACTCACTGCCGCTTTCAGTACTTGGCATATGTTGGGTATAAAATTCGTAATATGAAACTGCAAATACGTGCAGAGAGCCAGAATTTGGCTCCAAAATATGGCTCAGGCCTCGAAATTGGGATGTTTGGGATATTTTGAAAACTGCAGAGGAGTTTGTGCAAATCTTACTACTTGCCGCTTTCAGGACTTGGCATATGTTGGGTATAAAAAGTCGTAATTTAAAACAGCGAATACGTGCAGAGAGCCAGAATTTGGCTCCAAAATATTGCTCAGGCCTCGAATTTGGGATGTTTGGGATATTTTGAAAACTGCAGGGGAGTTTGTGCAAAATGTGACTCACTGCCGCTTACGGGACTTGGCATATGTTGGGTATAAAATTAGTAATATCAAACTGCGAATACGTGCATAGAGACAGAATTTGGCTCCAAAATATGGCTCAGGCCTCGAAATTGGGATGTTTGGGATATTTTGAAAACTGGAGGGAGGTTTGGGGCAAATGTGACCAAACGCCACTTTCAGTACTTGGCATATGTTGGGTATAAAAAGTCGTAATTTAAAACAGCGAATACGTGCAGAGAGCCAGAATTTGGCTCCAAAATATTGCTCAGGCCTCGAATTTGGGATGTTTGGGATATTTTGAAAACTGCAGGGGAGTTTGTGCAAAATGTGACTCACTGCCGCTTACGGGACTTGGCATATGTTGGGTATAAAAAGTAGTAATATCAAACTGCGAATACTTGCATAGAGCCAGAATTTGGCTCCAAAATATGACTCAGGCCTCGAAATTGGGATGTTTGGGATATTTTGAAAACTGGAGGGAGGTTTGGGACAAATGTGACCAAACGCCGCTTTCAGTAGTTGGCATATGTTGGGTATAAAAAAGTCGCAATTTCAAACTGCAAATACGAGCAGAGAGCCAAAATTTGGCTCCAAAATATGGCTCAGGCCTCGAAATTGGGATATTTGGGATTTTTCGAAAACTGCAAAGGAGTTTGTGCAAAATGTGACTCATTGCGGCTTTCAGGACTTGGCATATGTTGGGTATAAAAAGTCGTAATATCAAACTGCGAATACGTGCATAGAGCCAGAATTTGGCTCCAAAATATGGCTCAGGCCTCGAAATTGGGATATTTTGGATATTTTGAAAACTGGAGGGAGGTTTGGGACAAATGTGACCAAACGCCGCTTTCAGTACTTCGCATATGTTGGGTATAAAAAGTCGTAACTTCAAACTGCGAATACGTACAGAGAGCCTGAATTTGGCTCCAGAATATGGCTCAGGCCTCGAAATTGGTATATTTGGGATATTTCGAAAACTGCAGGGGAGTTTGTGCAAAATGTGACTCACTGCCGCTTTCAGGACTTGGCATATGTTGGGTATAAAAAGTCGTAATATCAAACTGCGAATACATGTAGAGAGCCAGAATTTTGCTCCAATATATGGCTCAGGCCTCGAAATTGGGATGTTTGTGATATTTTTTAAACTGGAGGGATATTTGGGTCAAATGTGACCAAACGCCGCTTTCAGCACTTGGCATATGTTGGGTAAAAAAAAGTCCCAATTTCAAACTGCGAATACGAGCAGAGAGCCAAAATTTGGCTCCAAAATATGGCTCAGGCCTCGAAATTGGGATATTTGGGATATTTCGAAAACTGCAGGGGAGTTTGTGCAAAATGTGACTCACTGCCGCTTTCAGGACTTGGCATATGTTGGGTATAAAAAGTCGTAATATAAAACTGCGAATACGTGCATAGAGCCAGAATTTGGCTCCAAAATATGGCTCAGGCCTGGAAATTGGGATGTTTGGGATATTTTGAAAACTGGAGGGAGGTTTGGGACAAATGTGACCAAACGCCGCTTTCAATACTTGGCATATGTTGGGTATAAAAAGTCGTAACTTAAAACTGCGAATACGTGCAGAGAGCCAGAATTTGGCTCCAAAATATGGCTCAGGCCTCGAAATTGGGATATTAGAGATATTTTGAAAACTGCACGGAGGTTTGGGACATATGTGACCAAACACCACTTTCAGTAGTTGGCATATATTGGGTATAAAAAAGTCGCAATTTCAAACTGCGAATACGTGCAGAGAGCCAGAATTTGGCTCCAAAATATGGCTCAGGCCTCGAAATCGGAATATTTGGGATATTTCGAAAACTGCATGGGAGTTTGTGCAAAATGTGACTCACTGCCGCTTACGGGACTTGGCATATGTTGGGTATAAAAAGTCGTAATATCAAACTGCGAATACGTGCATAGAGACAGAATTTGGCTCCAAAATATGGCTCAGGCCTCAAAATTGGGATGTTTGGGATATTTTGAAAACTGGAGGGAGGTTTGGGACAAATGTGACCAAACGCCGCTTTCAGTACTTGGCATATGTTGTTTATAAAAAGTCGTAACTTAATGTGACTCACTGCCGCTTTCAGGCATATGAGTTTGGCATATGTTTGGTATAAAAAGTCGTAATATCAAACTGCGAATACTTGCATAGAGCCAGAATTTGGCTCCAAAATATGACTCAGGCCTCGAAATTGGGATGTTTGGGATATTTTGAAAACTGGAGGGAGGTTTGGGACAAATGTGACCAAACGCCGCTTTCAGTATTTGGAATATGTTGGGGATAAAAAGCCGTAATTTCAAACTGCGAATACGTAAAGAGAGCCTGAATTTGGCTCCAAAATATGGCTCAGGCCTCGAAATTGGGATATTAGGGATATTTTGAAAACTGCAGGGAGGTTTGAGACAAATGTGACCAAACGCCGCTTTCAGTAGTTGGCATATGTTGGGTATAAAAAAGTCGCAATTTCAAACTGCGAATACGAGCAGAGAGCCAAAATTTGGCTCCAAAATATGGCTCAGGCCTCGAAATTGGGATATTTGGGATTTTTCGAAAACTGCAAAGGAGTTTGTGCAAAATGTGACTCATTGCGGCTTTCAGGACTTGGCATATGTTGGGTATAAAAAGTCGTAATATCAAACTGCGAATACGTGCATAGAGCCAGAATTTGGCTCCAAAATATGGCTCAGGCCTCGAAATTGGGATATTTGGGATTTTTCGAAAACTGCAGGGGAGTTTGTGCAAAATGTGACTCATTGCCGCTTTCAGGACTTGGCATATGTCGGGTATAAAAAGTCGTAATATCAAACTGCGAATACGTGCACAGAGCCAGAATTTGGCCCCAAAATATGGCTCAGGCCTCGAAATTGGGATGTTTGGGATATTTTGAAAACTGGAGGGAGGTTTGGGACAAATGTGACCAAACGCCGCTTTCAGTACTTGGCATATGTTGGGTATAAAAAGTCGTAACTTAAAACTGCGAATACGTGCAGAGAGCCAGAATTTGGCTCCAAAATATGGCTCAGGCCTCGAAATTGGGATATTTGGGATTTTTCGAAAACTGCAAAGGAGTTTGTGCAAAATGTGACTCACTGCCGCTTTCAGTACTTGGCATATGTTGGGTATAAAATTCGTAATATGAAACTGCAAATACGTGCAGAGAGCCAGAATTTGGCTCCAAAATATTGCTCAGGCCTCGAATTTGGGATGTTTGGGATATTTTGAAAACTGCAGGGGAGTTTGTGCAAAATGTGACTCACTGCCGCTTACGGGACTTGGCATATGTTGGGTATAAAAAGTCGTAATATCAAACTGCGAATACGTGCATAGAGACAGAATTTGGCTCCAAAATATGGCTCAGGCCTCGAAATTGGGATGTTTGGGATATTTTGAAAACTGGAGGGAGGTTTGGGGCAAATGTGACCAAACGCCGCTTTCAGTACTTGGCATATGTTGGGTATAAAAAGTCGTAACTTAAAACTGCGAATACGTGCAGAGAGCCAGAATTTAGCTCCAAAATATGGCTCAGGCCTCAAAATTGGGATATTTGGGATATTTCGAAAACTGCAGGGGAGTTTGTGCAAAATGTGACTCACTGCCGCTTTCAGGACTTGGCATATGTTTGGTATAAAAAGTCGTAATATCAAACTGCGAATACTTGCATAGAGCCAGAATTTGGCTCCAAAATATGACTCAGGCCTCGAAATTGGGATGTTTGGAATATTTTGAAAACTGGAGGGAGGTTTGGGACAAATGTGACCAAACGCCGCTTTCAGTACTTGGCATATGTTGGGTATAAAAAGTCGTAACTTAAAACTGCGAATACGTGCAGAGAGCCAGAATTTGGCTCCAAAATATGGCTCAGGCCTCGAAATTGGGATATTTGGGATTTTTCGAAAACTGCAAAGGAGTTTGTGCAAAATGTGACTCATTGCGGCTTTCAGGACTTGGCATATGTTGGGTATAAAAAGTCGTAATATCAAACTGCGAATACATGCATAGAGCCAGAATTTGGCTCCAAAATATGGCTCAGGCCTCGAAATTGGGATGTTTTGGATATTTTGAAAACTGGAGGGAGGTTTGGGACAAATGTGACCAAACGCCGCTTTCAGTACTTCGCATATGTTGGGTATAAAAAGTCGTAACTTCAAACTGCGAATACGTACAGAGAGCCTGAATTTGGCTCCAGAATATGGCTCAGGCCTCGAAATTGGTATATTTGGGATATTTCGAAAACTGCAGGGGAGTTTGTGCAAAATGTGACTCACTGCCGCTTTCAGGACTTGGCATATGTTGGGTATAAAAAGTCGTAATATCAAACTGCGAATACATGTAGAGAGCCAGAATTTGGCTCCAATATATGGCTCAGGCCTCGAAATTGGGATGTTTGTGATATTTTGAAAACTGGAGGGATATTTGGGACAAATGTGACCAAACGCCGCTTTCAGCACTTGGCATATGTTGGGTAAAAAAAAGTCCCAATTTCAAACTGCGAATACGAGCAGAGAGCCAAAATTTGGCTCCAAAATATGGCTCAGGCCTCGAAATTGGGATATTTGGGATATTTCGAAAACTGCAGGGGAGTTTGTGCAAAATGTGACTCACTGCCGCTTTCAGGACTTGGCATATGTTGGGTATAAAAAGTCGTAATATAAAACTGCGAATACGTGCATAGAGCCAGAATTTGGCTCCAAAATATGGCTCAGGCCTGGAAATTGGGATGTTTGGGATATTTTGAAAACTGGAGGGAGGTTTGGGACAAATGTGACCAAACGCCGCTTTCAATACTTGGCATATGTTGGGTATAAAAAGTCGTAACTTAAAACTGCGAATACGTGCAGAGAGCCAGAATTTGGCTCCAAAATATGGCTCAGGCCTCGAAATTGGGATATTAGGGATATTTTGAAAACTGCACGGAGGTTTGGGACATATGTGACCAAACACCACTTTCAGTAGTTGGCATATATTGGGTATAAAAAAGTCGCAATTTCAAACTGCGAATACGTGCAGAGAGCCAGAATTTGGCTCCAAAATATGGCTCAGGCCTCGAAATCGGAATATTTGGGATATTTCGAAAACTGCATGGGAGTTTGTGCAAAATGTGACTCACTGCCGCTTTCAGGACTTGGCATATGTTGGGTATAAAAAGTCGTAATATCAAACTGCGAAAACGTGCATTGAGCCAGAATTTGGCTCCAAAATATGGCTCAGGCTTCGAAATTGGGATGTTTGGGATATTTTGAAAACTGGAGGGAGGTTTGGGACAAATGTGACCAAACGCCGCTTTCAGTATTTGGAATATGTTGGGGATAAAAAGCCGTAATTTCAAACTGCGAATACGTAAAGAGAGCCTGAATTTGGCTCCAAAATATGGCTCAGGCCTCGAAATTGGGATATTAGGGATATTTTGAAAACTGCAGGGAGGTTTGAGACAAATGTGACCAAACGCTGCTTTCAGTAGTTGGCATATGTTGGGTATAAAAAAGTCGCAATTTCAAACTGCGAATACGAGCAGAGAGCCAAAATTTGGCTCCAAAATATGGCTCAGGCCTCGAAATTGGGATATTTGGGATTTTTCGAAAACTGCAAAGGAGTTTGTGCAAAATGTGACTCATTGCGGCTTTCAGGACTTGGCATATGTTGGGTATAAAAAGTCGTAATATCAAACTGCGAATACGTGCATAGAGCCAGAATTTGGCTCCAAAATATGGCTCAGGCCTCGAAATTGGGATATTTGGGATTTTTCGAAAACTGCAGGGGAGTTTGTGCAAAATGTGACTCATTGCCGCTTTCAGGACTTGGCATATGTCGGGTATAAAAAGTCGTAATATCAAACTGCGAATACGTGCACAGAGCCAGAATTTGGCTCCAAAATATGGCTCAGGCCTCGAAATTGGGATGTTTGGGATATTTTGAAAACTGGAGGGAGGTTTGGGACAAATGTGACCAAACGCCGCTTTCAGTACTTGGCATATGTTGGGTATAAAAAGTCGTAACTTAAAACTGCGAATACGTGCAGAGAGCCAGAATTTAGCTCCAAAATATGGCTCGGGCCTCAAAATTGGGATATTTGGGATATTTCGAAAACTGCAGGGGAGTTTGTGCAAAATGTGACTCACTGCCGCTTTCAGGACTTGGCATATGTTTGGTATAAAAAGTCGTAATATCAAACTGCGAATACTTGCATAGAGCCAGAATTTGGCTCCAAAATATGACTCAGGCCTCGAAATTGGGATGTTTGGAATATTTTGAAAACTGGAGGGAGGTTTGGGACAAATGTGACCAAACGCCGCTTTCAGTACTTGGCATATGTTGGGTATAAAAAGTCGTAACTTAAAACTGCGAATACGTGCAGAGAGCCAGAATTTGGCTCCAAAATATGGCTCAGGCCTCGAAATTGGGATATTTGGGATTTTTCGAAAACTGCAAAGGAGTTTGTGCAAAATGTGACTCATTGCGGCTTTCAGGACTTGGCATATGTTGGGTATAAAAAGTCGTAATATCAAACTGCGAATACATGCATAGAGCCAGAATTTGGCTCCAAAATATGGCTCAGGCCTCGAAATTGGGATGTTTTGGATATTTTGAAAACTGGAGGGAGGTTTGGGACAAATGTGACCAAACGCCGCTTTCAGTACTTCGCATATGTTGGGTATAAAAAGTCGTAACTTCAAACTGCGAATACGTACAGAGAGCCTGAATTTGGCTCCAGAATATGGCTCAGGCCTCGAAATTGGTATATTTGGGATATTTCGAAAACTGCAGGGGAGTTTGTGCAAAATGTGACTCACTGCCGCTTTCAGGACTTGGCATATGTTGGGTATAAAAAGTCGTAATATCAAACTGCGAATACATGTAGAGAGCCAGAATTTGGCTCCAATATATGGCTCAGGCCTCGAAATTGGGATGTTTGTGATATTTTGAAAACTGGAGGGATATTTGGGACAAATGTGACCAAACGCCGCTTTCAGCACTTGGCATATGTTGGGTAAAAAAAAGTCCCAATTTCAAACTGCGAATACGAGCAGAGAGCCAAAATTTGGCTCCAAAATATGGCTCAGGCCTCGAAATTGGGATATTTGGGATATTTCGAAAACTGCAGGGGAGTTTGTGCAAAATGTGACTCACTGCCGCTTTCAGGACTTGGCATATGTTGGGTATAAAAAGTCGTAATATAAAACTGCGAATACGTGCATAGAGCCAGAATTTGGCTCCAAAATATGGCTCAGGCCTGGAAATTGGGATGTTTGGGATATTTTGAAAACTGGAGGGAGGTTTGGGACAAATGTGACCAAACGCCGCTTTCAATACTTGGCATATGTTGGGTATAAAAAGTCGTAACTTAAAACTGCGAATACGTGCAGAGAGCCAGAATTTGGCTCCAAAATATGGCTCAGGCCTCGAAATTGGGATATTAGGGATATTTTGAAAACTGCACGGAGGTTTGGGACATATGTGACCAAACACCACTTTCAGTAGTTGGCATATATTGGGTATAAAAAAGTCGCAATTTCAAACTGCGAATACGTGCAGAGAGCCAGAATTTGGCTCCAAAATATGGCTCAGGCCTCGAAATCGGAATATTTGGGATATTTCGAAAACTGCATGGGAGTTTGTGCAAAATGTGACTCACTGCCGCTTACGGGACTTGGCATATGTTGGGTATAAAAAGTCGTAATATCAAACTGCGAATACGTGCATAGAGACAGAATTTGGCTCCAAAATATGGCTCAGGCCTCAAAATTGGGATGTTTGGGATATTTTGAAAACTGGAGGGAGGTTTGGGACAAATGTGACCAAACGCCGCTTTCAGTACTTGGCATATGTTGTTTATAAAAAGTCGTAACTTAATGTGACTCACTGCCGCTTTCAGGCATATGAGTTTGGCATATGTTTGGTATAAAAAGTCGTAATATCAAACTGCGAATACTTGCATAGAGCCAGAATTTGGCTCCAAAATATGACTCAGGCCTCGAAATTGGGATGTTTGGGATATTTTGAAAACTGGAGGGAGGTTTGGGACAAATGTGACCAAACGCCGCTTTCAGTATTTGGAATATGTTGGGGATAAAAAGCCGTAATTTCAAACTGCGAATACGTAAAGAGAGCCTGAATTTGGCTCCAAAATATGGCTCAGGCCTCGAAATTGGGATATTAGGGATATTTTGAAAACTGCAGGGAGGTTTGAGACAAATGTGACCAAACGCCGCTTTCAGTAGTTGGCATATGTTGGGTATAAAAAAGTCGCAATTTCAAACTGCGAATACGAGCAGAGAGCCAAAATTTGGCTCCAAAATATGGCTCAGGCCTCGAAATTGGGATATTTGGGATTTTTCGAAAACTGCAAAGGAGTTTGTGCAAAATGTGACTCATTGCGGCTTTCAGGACTTGGCATATGTTGGGTATAAAAAGTCGTAATATCAAACTGCGAATACGTGCATAGAGCCAGAATTTGGCTCCAAAATATGGCTCAGGCCTCGAAATTGGGATATTTGGGATTTTTCGAAAACTGCAGGGGAGTTTGTGCAAAATGTGACTCATTGCCGCTTTCAGGACTTGGCATATGTCGGGTATAAAAAGTCGTAATATCAAACTGCGAATACGTGCACAGAGCCAGAATTTGGCCCCAAAATATGGCTCAGGCCTCGAAATTGGGATGTTTGGGATATTTTGAAAACTGGAGGGAGGTTTGGGACAAATGTGACCAAACGCCGCTTTCAGTACTTGGCATATGTTGGGTATAAAAAGTCGTAACTTAAAACTGCGAATACGTGCAGAGAGCCAGAATTTGGCTCCAAAATATGGCTCAGGCCTCGAAATTGGGATATTTGGGATTTTTCGAAAACTGCAAAGGAGTTTGTGCAAAATGTGACTCACTGCCGCTTTCAGTACTTGGCATATGTTGGGTATAAAATTCGTAATATGAAACTGCAAATACGTGCAGAGAGCCAGAATTTGGCTCCAAAATATTGCTCAGGCCTCGAATTTGGGATGTTTGGGATATTTTGAAAACTGCAGGGGAGTTTGTGCAAAATGTGACTCACTGCCGCTTACGGGACTTGGCATATGTTGGGTATAAAAAGTCGTAATATCAAACTGCGAATACGTGCATAGAGACAGAATTTGGCTCCAAAATATGGCTCAGGCCTCGAAATTGGGATGTTTGGGATATTTTGAAAACTGGAGGGAGGTTTGGGGCAAATGTGACCAAACGCCGCTTTCAGTACTTGGCATATGTTGGGTATAAAAAGTCGTAACTTAAAACTGCGAATACGTGCAGAGAGCCAGAATTTAGCTCCAAAATATGGCTCAGGCCTCAAAATTGGGATATTTGGGATATTTCGAAAACTGCAGGGGAGTTTGTGCAAAATGTGACTCACTGCCGCTTTCAGGACTTGGCATATGTTTGGTATAAAAAGTCGTAATATCAAACTGCGAATACTTGCATAGAGCCAGAATTTGGCTCCAAAATATGACTCAGGCCTCGAAATTGGGATGTTTGGAATATTTTGAAAACTGGAGGGAGGTTTGGGACAAATGTGACCAAACGCCGCTTTCAGTACTTGGCATATGTTGGGTATAAAAAGTCGTAACTTAAAACTGCGAATACGTGCAGAGAGCCAGAATTTGGCTCCAAAATATGGCTCAGGCCTCGAAATTGGGATATTTGGGATTTTTCGAAAACTGCAAAGGAGTTTGTGCAAAATGTGACTCATTGCGGCTTTCAGGACTTGGCATATGTTGGGTATAAAAAGTCGTAATATCAAACTGCGAATACATGCATAGAGCCAGAATTTGGCTCCAAAATATGGCTCAGGCCTCGAAATTGGGATGTTTTGGATATTTTGAAAACTGGAGGGAGGTTTGGGACAAATGTGACCAAACGCCGCTTTCAGTACTTCGCATATGTTGGGTATAAAAAGTCGTAACTTCAAACTGCGAATACGTACAGAGAGCCTGAATTTGGCTCCAGAATATGGCTCAGGCCTCGAAATTGGTATATTTGGGATATTTCGAAAACTGCAGGGGAGTTTGTGCAAAATGTGACTCACTGCCGCTTTCAGGACTTGGCATATGTTGGGTATAAAAAGTCGTAATATCAAACTGCGAATACATGTAGAGAGCCAGAATTTGGCTCCAATATATGGCTCAGGCCTCGAAATTGGGATGTTTGTGATATTTTGAAAACTGGAGGGATATTTGGGACAAATGTGACCAAACGCCGCTTTCAGCACTTGGCATATGTTGGGTAAAAAAAAGTCCCAATTTCAAACTGCGAATACGAGCAGAGAGCCAAAATTTGGCTCCATAATATGGCTCAGGCCTCGAAATTGGGATATTTGGGATATTTCGAAAACTGCAGGGGAGTTTGTGCAAAATGTGACTCACTGCCGCTTTCAGGACTTGGCATATGTTGGGTATAAAAAGTCGTAATATAAAACTGCGAATACGTGCATAGAGCCAGAATTTGGCTCCAAAATATGGCTCAGGCCTGGAAATTGGGATGTTTGGGATATTTTGAAAACTGGAGGGAGGTTTGGGACAAATGTGACCAAACGCCGCTTTCAATACTTGGCATATGTTGGGTATAAAAAGTCGTAACTTAAAACTGCGAATACGTGCAGAGAGCCAGAATTTGGCTCCAAAATATGGCTCAGGCCTCGAAATTGGGATATTAGGGATATTTTGAAAACTGCACGGAGGTTTGGGACATATGTGACCAAACACCACTTTCAGTAGTTGGCATATATTGGGTATAAAAAAGTCGCAATTTCAAACTGCGAATACGTGCAGAGAGCCAGAATTTGGCTCCAAAATATGGCTCAGGCCTCGAAATCGGAATATTTGGGATATTTCGAAAACTGCATGGGAGTTTGTGCAAAATGTGACTCACTGCCGCTTTCAGGACTTGGCATATGTTGGGTATAAAAAGTCGTAATATCAAACTGCGAAAACGTGCATTGAGCCAGAATTTGGCTCCAAAATATGGCTCAGGCTTCGAAATTGGGATGTTTGGGATATTTTGAAAACTGGAGGGAGGTTTGGGACAAATGTGACCAAACGCCGCTTTCAGTATTTGGAATATGTTGGGGATAAAAAGCCGTAATTTCAAACTGCGAATACGTAAAGAGAGCCTGAATTTGGCTCCAAAATATGGCTCAGGCCTCGAAATTGGGATATTAGGGATATTTTGAAAACTGCAGGGAGGTTTGAGACAAATGTGACCAAACGCTGCTTTCAGTAGTTGGCATATGTTGGGTATAAAAAAGTCGCAATTTCAAACTGCGAATACGAGCAGAGAGCCAAAATTTGGCTCCAAAATATGGCTCAGGCCTCGAAATTGGGATATTTGGGATTTTTCGAAAACTGCAAAGGAGTTTGTGCAAAATGTGACTCATTACGGCTTTCAGGACTTGGCATATGTTGGGTATAAAAAGTCGTAATATCAAACTGCGAATACGTGCATAGAGCCAGAATTTGGCTCCAAAATATGGCTCAGGCCTCGAAATTGGGATATTTGGGATTTTTCGAAAACTGCAGGGGAGTTTGTGCAAAATGTGACTCATTGCCGCTTTCAGGACTTGGCATATGTCGGGTATAAAAAGTCGTAATATCAAACTGCGAATACGTGCACAGAGCCAGAATTTGGCTCCAAAATATGGCTCAGGCCTCCAAATTGGGATGTTTGGGATATTTTGAAAACTGGAGGGAGGTTTGGGACAAATGTGACCAAACGCCGCTTTCAGTACTTGGCATAAGTTGGGTATAAAAAGTCGTAATATGAAACTGCGAATACGTACAGAGAGCCTGAATTTGGCTCCAAAATATGGCTCAGGCCTCGAAATTGGGATATTTGGGATATTTTGAAAACTGCAGGGGAGTTTGTGCAAATCTTACTACTTGCCGCTTTCAGGACTTGGCATATGTTGGGTATAAAAAGTCGTAATTTAAAACAGCGAATACGTGCAGAGAGCCAGAATTTGGCTCCAAAATATTGCTCAGGCCTCGAATTTGGGATGTTTGGGATATTTTGAAAACTGCAGGGGAGTTTGTGCAAAATGTGACTCACTGCCGCTTACGGGACTTGGCATATGTTTGGTATAAAAAGTCGTAATATCAAACTGCGAATACTTGCATAGAGCCAGAATTTGGCTCCAAAATATGGCTCAGGCCTCGAAATTGGGATGTTTGGGATATTTTGAAAACTGCAGAGGAGTTTGAGCAAATCTTACTACTTGCCGCTTTCAGGACTTGGCATATGTTGGGTATAAAAAGTCGTAATTTAAAACAGCGAATACGTGCAGAGAGCCAGAATTTGGCTCCAAAATATTGCTCAGGCCTCGAATTTGGGATGTTTGGGATATTTTGAAAACTGCAGGGGAGTTTGTGCAAAATGTGACTCACTGCCGCTTACGGGACTTGGCATATGTTGGGTATAAAAAGTCGTAATATCAAACTGCGAATACGTGCATAGAGACAGAATTTGGCTCCAAAATATGGCTCAGGCCTCGAAATTGGGATGTTTGGGATATTTTGAAAACTGGAGGGAGGTTTGGGGCAAATGTGACCAAACGCCGCTTTCAGTACTTGGCATATGTTGGGTATAAAAAGTCGTAACTTAAAACTGCGAATACGTGCAGAGAGCCAGAATTTAGCTCCAAAATATGGCTCAGGCCTCAAAATTGGGATATTTGGGATATTTCGAAAACTGCAGGGGAGTTTGTGCAAAATGTGACTCACTGCCGCTTTCAGGACTTGGCATATGTTTGGTATAAAAAGTCGTAATATCAAACTGCGAATACTTGCATAGAGCCAGAATTTGGCTCCAAAATATGACTCAGGCCTCGAAATTGGGATGTTTGGGATATTTTGAAAACTGGAGGGAGGTTTGGGACAAATGTGACCAAACGCCGCTTTCAGTACTTGGCATATGTTGGGTATAAAAAGTCGTAACTTAAAACTGCGAATACGTGCAGAGAGCCAGAATTTGGCTCCAAAATATGGCTCAGGCCTCGAAATTGGGATATTTGGGATTTTTCGAAAACTGCAAAGGAGTTTGTGCAAAATGTGACTCATTGCGGCTTTCAGGACTTGGCATATGTTGGGTATAAAAAGTCGTAATATCAAACTGCGAATACGTGCATAGAGCCAGAATTTGGCTCCAAAATATGGCTCAGGCCTCGAAATTGGGATGTTTTGGATATTTTGAAAACTGGAGGGAGGTTTGGGACAAATGTGACCAAACGCCGCTTTCAGTACTTCGCATATGTTGGGTATAAAAAGTCGTAACTTCAAACTGCGAATACGTACAGAGAGCCTGAATTTGGCTCCAGAATATGGCTCAGGCCTCGAAATTGGTATATTTGGGATATTTCGAAAACTGCAGGGGAGTTTGTGCAAAATGTGACTCACTGCCGCTTTCAGGACTTGGCATATGTTGGGTATAAAAAGTCGTAATATCAAACTGCGAATACATGTAGAGAGCCAGAATTTGGCTCCAATATATGGCTCAGGCCTCGAAATTGGGATGTTTGTGATATTTTGAAAACTGGAGGGATATTTGGGACAAATGTGACCAAACGCCGCTTTCAGCACTTGGCATATGTTGGGTAAAAAAAAGTCCCAATTTCAAACTGCGAATACGAGCAGAGAGCCAAAATTTGGCTCCAAAATATGGCTCAGGCCTCGAAATTGGGATATTAGGGATATTTTGAAAACTGCACGGAGGTTTGGGACATATGTGACCAAACACCACTTTCAGTAGTTGGCATATATTGGGTATAAAAAAGTCGCAATTTCTAACTGCGAATACGTGCAGAGAGCCAGAATTTGGCTCCAAAATATGGCTCAGGCCTCGAAATCGGAATATTTGGGATATTTCGAAAACTGCATGGGAGTTTGTGCAAAATGTGACTCACTGCCGCTTTCAGGACTTGGCATATGTTGGGTATAAAAAGTCGTAATATCAAACTGCGAAAACGTGCATTGAGCCAGAATTTGGCTCCAAAATATGGCTCAGGCTTCGAAATTGGGATGTTTGGGATATTTTGAAAACTGGAGGGAGGTTTGGGACAAATGTGACCAAACGCCGCTTTCAGTATTTGGAATATGTTGGGGATAAAAAGCCGTAATTTCAAACTGCGAATACGTAAAGAGATCCTGAATTTGGCTCCAAAATATGGCTCAGGCCTCGAAATTGGGATATTAGGGATATTTTGAAAACTGCAGGGAGGTTTGAGACAAATGTGACCAAACGCCGCTTTCAGTAGTTGGCATATGTTGGGTATAAAAAAGTCGCAATTTCAAACTGCGAATACGAGCAGAGAGCCAAAATTTGGCTCCAAAATATGGCTCAGGCCTCGAAATTGGGATATTTGGGATTTTTCGAAAACTGCAAAGGAGTTTGTGCAAAATGTGACTCATTGAGGCTTTCAGGACTTGGCATATGTTGGGTATAAAAAGTCGTAATATCAAACTGCGAATACGTGCATTGAGCCAGAATTTGGCTCCAAAATATGGCTCAGGCCTCGAAATTGGGATATTTGGGATTTTTCGAAAACTGCAGGGGAGTTTGTGCAAAATGTGACTCATTGCCGCTTTCAGGACTTGGCATATGTTGGGTATAAAAAGTCGTAATATCAAACTGCGAATACGTGCATAGAGCCAGAATTTGGCTCCAAAATATGGCTCAGGCCTCGAAATTGGGATGTTTGGGATATTTTGAAAACTGGAGGGAGGTTTGGGACAAATGTGACCAAACGCCGCTTTCAGTACTTGGCATATGTTGGGTATAAAAAGTCGTAATATCAAACTGCGAATACGTACAGAGAGCCTGAATTTGGCTCCAAAATATGGCTCAGGCCTCGAAATTGGGATATTTGGGATATTTTGAAAACTGCAGGGGAGTTTGTGCAAATCTTACTACTTGCCGCTTTCAGGACTTGGCATATGTTGGGTATAAAAAGTCGTAATTTAAAACAGCGAATACGTGCAGAGAGCCAGAATTTGGCTCCAAAATATTGCTCAGGCCTCGAATTTGGGATGTTTGGGATATTTTGAAAACTGCAGGGGAGATTGTGCAAAATGTGACTCACTGCCGCTTACGGGACTTGGCATATGTTGGGTATAAAAAGTCGTAATATCAAACTGCGAATACGTGCATAGAGACAGAATTTGGCTCCAAAATATGGCTCAGGCCTCAAAATTGGGATGTTTGGGATATTTTGAAAACTGGAGGGAGGTTTGGGACAAATGTGACCAAACGCCGCTTTCAGTACTTGGCATATGATGGGTATAAAAAGTCGTAACTTAATGTGACTCACTGCCGCTTTCAGGCATATGAGTTTGGCATATGTTTGGTATAAAAAGTCGTAATATCAAACTGCGAATACTTGCATAGAGCCAGAATTTGGCTCCAAAATATGACTCAGGCCTCGAAATTGGGATGTTTGGGATATTTTGAAAACTGGAGGGAGGTTTGGGACAAATGTGACCAAACGCCGCTTTCAGTACTTGGCATATGTTGGGTATAAAAAGTCGTAACTTAAAACTGCGAATACGTGCAGAGAGCCAGAATTTGGCTCCAAAATATGGCTCAGGCCTCGAAATTGGGATATTTGGGATTTTTCGAAAACTGCAAAGGAGTTTGTGCAAAATGTGACTCATTGCGGCTTTCAGGACTTGGCATATGTTGGGTATAAAAAGTCGTAATATCAAACTGCGAATACCTGCATAGAGCCTGAATTTGGCTCCAAAATATGGCTCAGGCCTCGAAATTGGGATGTTTGGGATATTTTGAAAACTGGAGGGAGGTTTGGGACAAATGTGACCAAACGCCGCTTTCAGTACTTGGCATATGTTGGGTATAAAAAGTCGTAATATCAAACTGCGAATACGTACAGAGAGCCTGAATTTGGCTCCAAAATATGGCTCAGGCCTCGAAATTGGGATATTTGGGATATTTTGAAAACTGCAGGGGAGTTTGTGCAAATCTTACTACTTGCCGCTTTCAGGACTTGGCATATGTTGGGTATAAAAAGTCGTAATTTAAAACAGCGAATACGTGCAGAGAGCCAGAATTTGGCTCCAAAACATTGCTCAGGCCTCGAATTTGGGATGTTTGGGATATTTTGAAAACTGCAGGGGAGTTTGTGCAAAATGTGACTCACTGCCGCTTACGGGACTTGGCATATGTTTGGTATAAAAAGTCGTAATATCAAACTGCGAATACTTGCATAGAGCCAGAATTTGGCTCCAAAATATGGCTCAGGCCTCGAAATTGGGATGTTTGGGATATTTTGAAAACTGCAGAGGAGTTTGTGCAAATCTTACTACTTGCCGCTTTCAGGACTTGGCATATGTTGGGTATAAAAAGTCGTAATTTAAAACAGCGAATACGTGCAGAGAGCCAGAATTTGGCTCCAAAATATTGCTCAGGCCTCGAATTTGGGATGTTTGGGATATTTTGAAAACTGCAGGGGAGTTTGTGCAAAATGTGACTCACTGCCGCTTACGGGACTTGGCATATGTTGGGTATAAAAAGTCGTAATATCAAACTGCGAATACGTGCATAGAGACAGAATTTGGCTCCAAAATATGGCTCAGGCCTCGAAATTGGGATGTTTGGGATATTTTGAAAAATAGAGGGAGGTTTGGGGCAAATGTGACCAAACGCCGCTTTCAGTACTTGGCATATGTTGGGTATAAAAAGTCGTAACTTAAAACTGCGAATACGTGCAGAGAGCCAGAATTTAGCTCCAAAATATGGCTCAGGCCTCAAAATTGGGATATTTGGGATATTTCGAAAACTGCAGGGGAGTTTGTGCAAAATGTGACTCACTGCCGCTTTCAGGACTTGGCATATGTTTGGTATAAAAAGTCGTAATATCAAACTGCGAATACTTGCATAGAGCCAGAATTTGGCTCCAAAATATGACTCAGGCCTCGAAATTGGGATGTTTGGGATATTTTGAAAACTGGAGGGAGGTTTGGGACAAATGTGACCAAACGCCGCTTTCAGTACTTGGCATATGTTGGGTATAAAAAGTCGTAACTTAAAACTGCGAATACGTGCAGAGAACCAGAATTTGGCTCCAAAATATGGCTCAGGCCTCGAAATTGGGATATTTGGGATTTTTCGAAAACTGCAAAGGAGTTTGTGCAAAATGTGACTCACTGCCGCTTTCAGTACTTGGCATATGTTGGGTATAAAATTCGTAATATGAAACTGCAAATACGTGCAGAGAGCCAGAATTTGGCTCCAAAATATGGCTCAGACCTCGAAATTGGGATGTTTGGGATATTTTGAAAACTGCAGAGGAGTTTGTGCAAATCTTACTACTTGCCGCTTTCAGGACTTGCCATATGTTGGGTATAAAAAGTCGTAATTTAAAACAGCGAATACGTGCAGAGAGCCAGAATTTGGCTCCAAAATATTGCTCAGGCCTCGAATTTGGGATGTTTGGGATATTTTGAAAACTGCATGGGAGTTTGTGCAAAATGTGACTCACTGCCGCTTACGGGACTTGGCATATGTTGGGTATAAAAAGTAGTAATATCAAACTGCGAATACGTGCATAGAGACAGAATTTGGCTCCAAAATATGGCTCAGGCCTCGAAATTGGGATGTTTGGGATATTTTGAAAACTGGAGGGAGGTTTGGGGCAAATGTGACCAAACGCCATTTTCAGTACTTGGCATATGTTGGGTATAAAAAGTCGTAACTTAAAACTGCGAATACGTGCAGAGAGCCAGAATTTAGCTCCAAAATATGGCTCAGGCCTCAAAATTGGGATATTTGGGATATTTCGAAAACTGCAGGGGAGTTTGTGCAAAATGTGACTCACTGCCGCTTTCAGGACTTGGCATATGTTTGGTATAAAAAGTTGTAATATCAAACTGCGAATACTTGCATAGAGCCAGAATTTGGCTCCAAAATATGACTCAGGCCTCGAAATTGGGATGTTTGGGATATTTTGAAAACTGGAGGGAGGTTTGGGACAAATGTGACCAAACGCCGCTTTCAGTACTTGGCATATGTTGGGTATAAAAAGTCGTAACTTAAAACTGCGAATACGTGCAGAGAGCCAGAATTTGGCTCCAAAATATGGCTCAGGCCTCGAAATTGGGATATTTGGGATTTTTCGAAAACTGCAAAGGAGTTTGTGCAAAATGTGACTCATTGCGGCTTTCAGGACTTGGCATATGTTGGGTATAAAAAGTCGTAATATCAAACTGCGAATACCTGCATAGAGCCTGAATTTGGCTCCAAAATATGGCTCAGGCCTCGAAATTGGGATGTTTGGGATATTTTGAAAACTGGGAGGGAGGTTTGGGACAAATGTGACCAAACGCCGCTTTCAGTACATAGCATATGTTGGGTATAAAAAGTCGTAACTTCAAACTGCGAATACGTACAGAGAGCCTGAATTTGGCTCCAAAATATGGCTCAGGCCTCGAAATTGGGATATTTGGGATATTTCGAAAACTGCAGGGGAGTTTGTGCAAAATGTGACTCACTGCCACTTTCAGGACTTGGCATATGTTGGGTATAAAAAGTCGTAATATCAAACTGCGAATACATGTAGAGAGCCAGAATTTGGCTCCAAAATATGGCTCAGGCCTCGAAATTGGGATGTTTGTGATATTTTGAAAACTGGAGGGAGATTTGGGACAAATGTGACCAAATGCCGCTTTCAGCACTTGGCATATATTGGGTATAAAAAAGTCGCATTTCAAACTGCAAATACGTGCAGAGAGCCAGAATTTGGCTCCAAAATATGGCTCAGGCCTCGAAATTGGGATGTTTGGGATATTTTGAAAACTGCAGGGGAGTTTGGGACAAATATGACCAAAGGCCCTTTCAGTACTTGGCATATGTTGGATATAAAAAGTCGAAATTTCAAACTGCGAATAGGTGCAGAGAGCCAGAATTTGGCTCCAAAATATGACTCAGGCCTCGAAATTGGGATATTAGGGATATTTTGAAAACTGCACGGAGGTTTGGGACAAATGTGACCAAACGCCGCTTTCAGTATTTGGCATATGTTTGGTATAAAAAGTCGTAATTTCAAACTGCGAATACGTATAGAGAGCCTGAATTTGGCTCCAAAATATGGCTCAGGCCTCGAAATTGGGATATTAGGGATATTTTGAAAAATGCAGGGAGGTTTGAGACAAATGTGACCAAACGCCGCTTTCAGTACTTGGCATATGTTGGGTATAAAAAAGTCGCAATTTCAAACTGCGAATACTTGCAGAGAGCCAGAATTTGGCTCCAAAATATGGCTCAGGCCTCGAAATTGGAATATTTGGGATATTTTGAAAACTGTAGGGGAGTTTGTGCAAAATGTGACTCACTGTCGTTTTCAGTACTTGGCATATGTTGGGTATAAAATTCGTAATATGAAACTGCGAATACGTGCAGAGAGCCAAAATTTGGCTCCAAAATATGGCTCAGGCCTCGAAATTGGGATGTTAGGGATATTTTGAAAACTGCAGAGGAGTTCGAGCAAAATCTTACTAATTGCCGCTTTCGGGACTTGGCATATGTTGGGTATAAAAATTCGTAATTTAAAACAGCGAATACGTGCAGAGAGCCAGAATTTGGCTCCAAAATATTGCTCAGGCCTCGAAATTGGGATGTTTGGGATATTTTGAAAACTGCAGGGGAGTTTGTGCAAAATGTGACTCACTGCCGCGTCCAGTACTTGGCATATGTTGGGTATAAAAGGTAGTAATATCAAACTGCGAATACGTGCATAGAGCCAGAATTTGGCTCCAAAATATGGCTCAGGCTTCGAAATTGGGATGTTTGGGATATTTTGAAATCTGGAGGGAGGTTTGGGAAAAATGTGACCAAACGCCGCTTTCAGTACTTGGCATATGTTGAGTATAAAAAGTTGTAATTTTCAACTGCGAATACGTGCAGAGAGCCAGAATTTGTTTCCAAAATAGGGCTCAGGCCTCGAAATTGGGATATTTGGGATATTTTGAAAACTGCAGGGAGGTTTGGGACAAATGTGACCAAACGCTGCTTTCAGTACTTGGCATATGTTGGGTATAAAAAGTCGTAATTTCAAACTGCGAATACGTACAGAGAGCCTGAATTTGGCTCCAAAATATGGCTCAGGCCTCGAAATTGGGATGTTTGGGTTATTTTGAAAACTGCAGGGGAGTTTGTGCAAAATGTGAATCACTGCCGCTTTCAGGACTTGGCATATGTTAGGTATAAAAAGTCATAATTTCAAACTGCGAATACATGCAGAGAGCCAGAATTTGGCTCCAAAATATGACTCAGGCCTCGAAATTGGGAAGTTTGGGATATTTTGAAAACTGCAGGGGAGTTTGGGACAAATATGACCAAACGCCGCTTTCAGTACTTGGCATATGATGGGTTTAAAAAGTCGTAACTTAAAACTGCGAATACGTGCAGAGAGCCAGAATTTGGCTCCAAAATATGGCTCAGGCTTCGAAATTGGGCTGTTTGGGATATTTTGAAAACTGGAGGGAGGTTTGGGACAAATGTGACCAAACGCCGCTTTCAGTATTTGGCATATGTTGGGTATAAAAAGTCGTAATTTCACACTGGGAATACGTATAGAGAGCCTGAATTTGGCTCCAAAATATGGCTCAGGCCTCGAAATTGGGATATTAGGGATATTTTGAAAACTGCAGGGAGGTTTGAGACAAATGTGACCAAACGCCGCTTTCAGTAGTTGGCATATGTTGGGTATAAAAAAGATGCAATTTCAAACTGCGAATACGAGCAGAGAGCCAAATTTTGGCTCCAAAATATGGCTCAGGCCTCGAAATTGGGATATTTGGGATTTTTCGAAAACTGCAAAGGAGTTTGTGCAAAATGTGACTCATTGCGGCTTTCAGGACTTGGCATATGTTGGGTATAAAAAGTCGTAATATCAAACTGCGAATACGTGCATAGAGCCAGAATTTGGCTCCAAAATATGGCTCAGGCCTCGAAATTGGGATATTTGGGATTTTTCGAAAACTGCAGGGGAGTTTGTGCAAAATGTGAATCACTGCCGCTTTCAGGACTTGGCATATGTTAGGTATAAAAAGTCATAATTTCAAACTGCGAATACATGCAGAGAGCCAGAATTTGGCTCCAAAATATAACTCAGGCCTCGAAATTGGGAAGTTTGGGATATTTTGAAAACTGCAGGGGAGTTTGGGACAAATATGACCAAACGCCGCTTTCAGTACTTGGCATATGATGGGTTTAAAAAGTCGTAACTTAAAACTGCAAATACGTGCATAGAGCCAGAATTTGGCTCCAAAATATGGCTCAGGCCTCGAAATTGGGATGTTTGGGATATTTTGAAAACTGGAGGGAGGTTTGGGACAAATGTGACCAAACGCCGCTTTCAGTACTTGGCATATGTTGGGTATAAAAAGTCGTAATATCAAACTGCGAATACGTACAGAGAGCCTGAATTTGGCTCCAAAATATGGCTCAGGCCTCGAAATTGGGATATTTGCGATATTTCGAAAACTGCAGGGGAGTTTGTGCAAAATGTGTCTCACTGCCGCTTTCAGGACTTGGCATATGTTGGGTATAAAAATTCGTAATTTAAAACTGCGAATACATGCAGAGAGCCAGAATTTGGTTGCAAAATATGGCTCAGGCCTCGAAATTTGGATGTTTGGGATATTTTGAAAACTGCCGGGAAGTTTGTGCAAATGTGACTCACTGCCGCTTTCAGTACTTGGCATATGTTGGGTATAAAAAGTCGTAATATCAAACTGCGAATACATGCAGAGAGCCAGAATTTGGTTGCAAAATATGGCTCAGGCCCCGAAATTGGGATATTTGGGATTTTTCGAAAACTGCAAAGGAGTTTGTGCAAAATGTGACTCACTGCCGCTTTCAGTACTTGGCATATGTTGGGTATAAAATTCGTAATATGAAACTGCAAATACGTGCAGAGAGCCAGAATTTGGCTCCAAAATATGGCTCAGGCCTCGAAATTGGGATGTTTGGGATATTTTGAAAACTGCAGAGGAGTTTGTGCAAATCTTACTACTTGCCGCTTTCAGGACTTGCCATATGTTGGGTACAAAAACTCGTAATTTAAAACAGCGAATACGTGCAGAGAGCCAGAATTTGGCTCCAAAATATTGCTCAGGCCTCGAATTTGGGATGTTTGGGATATTTTGAAAACAGCAGGGGAGTTTGTGCAAAATGTGACTCACTGCCGCTTACGGGACTTGGCATATGTTGGGTATAAAAAGTAGTAATATCAAACTGCGAATACGTGCATAGAGACAGAATTTGGCTCCAAAATATGGCTCAGGCCTCGAAATTGGGATGTTTGGGATATTTTGAAAACTGGAGGGAGGTTTGGGGCAAATGTGACCAAACGCCACTTTCAGTACTTGGCATATGTTGGGTATAAAAAGTCGTAACTTAAAACTGCGAATACGTGCAGAGAGCCAGAATTTAGCTCCAAAATATGGCTCAGGCCTCAAAATTGGGATATTTGGGATATTTCGAAAACTGCAGCTGAGTTTGTGCAAAATGTGACTCACTGCCGCTTTCAGGACTTGGCATATGTTTGGTATAAAAAGTCGTAATATCAAACTGCGAATACCTGCATAGAGCCTGAATTTGGCTCCAAAATATGGCTCAGGCCTCGAAATTGGGATGTTTGGGATATTTTGAAAACTGGAGGGAGGTTTGGGACAAATGTGACCAAACGCCGCTTTCAGTACATAGCATATGTTGGGTATAAAAAGTCGTAACTTCAAACTGCGAATACGTACAGAGAGCCTGAATTTGGCTCCAAAATATGGCTCAGGCCTCGAAATTGGGATATTTGGGATATTTCGAAAACTGCAGGGGAGTTTGTGCAAAATGTGACTCACTGCAACTTTCAGGACTTGGCATATGTTGGGTATAAAAAGTCGTAATATCAAACTGCGAATACATGTAGAGAGCCAGAATTTGGCTCCAAAATATGGCTCAGGCCTCGAAATTGGGATGTTTGTGATATTTTGAAAACTGGAGGGAGATTTGGGACAAATGTGACCAAATGCCGCTTTCAGCACTTGGCATATATTGGGTATAAAAAAGTCGCAATTTCAAACTGCAAATACGTGCAGAGAGCCAGAATTTGGCTCCAAAATATGGCTCAAGCCTCGAAATTGGGATGTTTGGGATATTTTGAAAACTGCAGGGGAGTTTGGGACAAATATGACCAAAGGCCCTTTCAGTACTTGGCATATGTTGGATATAAAAAGTCGAAATTTCAAACTGCGAATACGTGCAGAGAGCCAGAATTTGGCTCCAAAATATGACTCAGGCCTCGAAATTGGGATATTAGGGATATTTTGAAAACTGCACGGAGGTTTGGGACAAATGTGACCAAACGCCGCTTTCAGTATTTGGCATATGTTGGGTATAAAAAGTCGTAATTTCAAACTGCGAATACGTATAGAGAACCTGAATTTGGCTCCAAAATATGGCTCAGGCCTCGAAATTGGGATATTAGGGATATTTTGAAAAATGCAGGGAGGTTTGAGACAAATGTGACCAAACGCTGCTCTCAGTACTTGGCATATGTTGGGTATAAAAAAGTCGCAATTTCAAGCTGCGAATACTTGCAGAGAGCCAGAATTTGGCTCCAAAATATGGCTCAGGCCTCGAAATTGGAATATTTGGGATATTTTGAAAACTGTAGGGGAGTTTGTGCAAAATGTGACTCACTGCCGTTTTCAGTACTTGGCATATGTTGGGTATAAAATTCGTAATATGAAACTGCGAATACGTGCAGAGAGCCAGAATTTGGCTCCAAAATATGGCTCAGGCCTCGAAATTGGGATGTTAGGGATATTTTGAAAACTGCAGAGGAGTTCGAGCAAAATCTTACTAATTGCCGCTTTCGGGACTTGGCATATGTTGGGTATAAAAATTCGTAATTTAAAACAGCGAATACGTGCAGAGAGCCAGAATTTGGCTCCAAAATATTGCTCAGGCCTCGAAATTGGGATGTTTGGGATATTTTGAAAACTGCAAGGGAGTTTGTGCAAAATGTGACTCACTGCCGCGTCCAGTACTTGGCATATGTTGGGTATAAAAGGTAGTAATATCAAACTGCGAATACGTGCATAGAGCCAGAATTTGGCTCCAAAATATGGCTCAGGCTTCGAAATTGGGATGTTTGGGATATTTTGAAAACTGGAGGGAGGTTTGGGAAAAATGTGACCAAACGCCGCTTTCAGTACTTGGCATATGTTGAGTATAAAAAGTTGTAATTTTCAACTGCGAATACGTGCAGAGAGCCAGAATTTGTTTCCAAAACATGGCTCAGGCCTCGAAATTGGGATATTTGGGATATTTTGAAAACTGCAGGGAGGTTTGGGACAAATGTGACCAAACGCTGCTTTCAGTACTTGGCATATGTTGGGTATAAAAAGTCGTAATTTCAAACTGCGAATACGTACAGAGAGCCTGAATTTGGCTCCAAAATATGGCTCAGGCCTCGAAATTGGGATGTTTGGGATATTTTGAAAACTGCAGGGGAGTTTGTGCAAAATGTGAATCACTGCCGCTTTCAGGACTTGGCATATGTTAGGTATAAAAAGTCATAATTTCAAACTGCGAATACATGCAGAGAGCCAGAATTTGGCTCCAAAATATGACTCAGGCCTCGAAATTGGGAAGTTTGGGATATTTTGAAAACTGCAGGGGAGTTTGGGACAAATGTGACCAAACGCCGCTTTCAGTATTTGGCATATGTTGGGTATAAAAAGTCGTAATTTCAAACTGGGAATACGTATAGAGAGCCTGAATTTGGCTCCAAAATATGGCTCAGGCCTCGAAATTGGGATATTAGGGATATTTTGAAAACTGCAGGGAGGTTTGAGACAAATGTGACCAAAAGCCGCTTTCAGTAGTTGGCATATGTTGGGTATAAAAAAGTAGTAATATCAAACTGCGAATACGTGCATAGAGCCAGAATTTGGCTCCAAAATATGGCTCAGGCCTCGAAATTGGGATATTTGGGATTTTTCGAAAACTGCAGGGGAGTTTGTGCAAAATGTGACTCATTGCCGCTTTCAGGACTTGGCATATGTTGGGTATAAAAAGTCGTAATATCAAACTGCGAATACGTGCATAGAGCCAGAATTTGGCTCCAAAATATGGCTCAGGCCTCGAAATTGGGATGTTTGGGATATTTTGAAAACTGGAGGGAGGTTTGGGACAAATGTGACCAAACGCCGCTTTCAGTACTTGGCATATGTTGGGTATAAAAAGTCGTAATATCAAACTGCGAATACGTACAGAGAGCCTGAATTTGGCTCCAAAATATGGCTCAGGCCTCGAAATTGGGATATTTGGGATATTTCGAAAACTGCAGGGGAGTTTGTGCAAAATGTGTCTCACTGCCGCTTTCAGGACTTGGCATATGTTGGGTATAAAAATTCGTAATTTAAAACTGCGAATACATGCAGAGAGCCAGAATTTGGTTGCAAAATATGGCTCAGGCCTCGAAATTTGGATGTTTGGGATATTTTGAAAACTGCAGGGAAGTTTGTGCAAATGTAACTCACTGCCGCTTTCAGTACTTGGCATATGTTGGGTATAAAAAGTCGTAATATCAAACTGCGAATACATGCAGAGAGCCAGAATTTGGTTGCAAAATATAGCTCAGGCCTCGAAATTGGGATATTTGGGATTTTTCGAAAACTGCAAAGGAGTTTGTGCAAAATGTGACTCATTGCGGCTTTCAGGACTTGGCATATGTTGGGTATAAAAAGTCTTAATATCAAACTGCGAATACCTGCATAGAGCCTGAATTTGGCTCCAAAATATGGTTTCACACCTCGAAATTGGGATGTTTGGGATATTTTGAAAACTGGAGGGAGGTTTGGGACAAATGTGACCAAACACCGCTTTCAGTACTTAGCATATGTTGGGTATAAAAAGTCGTAACTTCAAAGTGCGAATACGTACAGAGAGCCTGAATTTGGCTCCAAAATATGGCTCAGGCCTCGAAATTGGGATATTTGGGATATTTCGAAAACTGCAGGGGAGTTTGTGCAAAATGTGACTCACTGCCGCTTCCAGGACTTGGCATATGTTGGGTATAAGAAGTCGTAATATCAAACTGCGAATACATGTAGAGAGCCAGAATTTAGCTCCAAAATATGGCTCAGGCCTCGAAATTGGGATGTTTGTGATATTTTGAAAACTGGAGGGAGGTTTGGGACAAATGTGACCAAACGCCGCTTTCAGTACTTGGCATATGTTGGGTATAAAAAGTCGTAACTTAAAACTGCGAATACGTGCAGAGAGCCAGAATTTGGCTCCAAAATATGGCTCAGGCATCAAAATTGGGATATTTGGGATATTTCAAAAACTGCATGGGAGTTTGTGGAAAATGTGACTCACTGCCTCTTACGGCACATGGCATATGTTGGGTATAAAAAGTCGTAATATCAAACAGCGAATACGTGAATAGAGACAGAATTTGGCTCAAAAATATGGCTCAGGCCTCGAAATTGGGATGTTTGGGATATTTTGAAAACTTTAGGGAGGTTTGGGACAAATGTGACCAAACGCCGCTTTCAGTACTTGGCATATGTTGGGTATAAAAAGTCGTAACTTAAAACTGCGAATACGTGCAGAGAGCCAGAATTTGGCTCCAAAATATAGCTCAGGCCTCGAAATTGGGATATTTGGGATTTTTCGAAAACTGCAAAGGAGTTTGTGCAAAATGTGACTCATTGCGGCTTTCAGGACTTGGCATATGTTGGGTATAAAAAGTCGTAATATCAAACTGCGAATACGTGCATAGAGCCAGAATTCGGCTCCAAAATATGGCTCAGGCCTCGAAATTGGGATGTTTGGGATATTTTAAAAACTGGAGGGAGGTTTGGGACAAATGTGACCAAACGCCGCTTTCAGTACTTGGAATATGTTGGGTATAAAAAGTCGTAATTTCAAACTGTGAATACGTATAGAGAGCCTGAATTTGGCTCCAAAATATGGCTTAGGCCTCGAAATTGGGATATTAGGCATATTTTGAAAACTGCAGGGAGGTTTGTGACAAATGTGACCAAACACCACTTTCAGTAGTTGGCATATATTGGGTATAAAAAAGTCGCAATTTCAAACTGCGAATACGTGCATAGAGCCAGAATTTGGCTCCAAAATATGGCTCAGGCCTCGAAATTGAAATATTTGGGATATTTCGATAACTGCTTGGGAGTTTGTGCAAAATTTGACTCACTGCCGCTTTCAGGACTTGGCATATGTTTGGTATAAAAAGTCGTAATATCTAATATCAAACTGCGAATACGTGCATAGAGCCAGAATTTGGCTCCCAAATATGGCTCAGGCCTCGAAATTGGGATGTTTGGGATATTTTGAAAACTGGAGGGAGGTTTGGGACAAATATGACCAAACGCCGCTTTCAGTACTTGGCATATGTTGGGTATAAAAAGTCGTAACTTAAAACGGCGAATACGTACAGAGAGCCTGAATTTGGCTCCAAAATATGGCTCAGGCCTCGAAATTGGGATATTTGGGATATTTTGAAAACTGCAGGGGAGTTTGTGCAAAATGTGACTCATTGCCGCTTTCAGGACTTGGCATATGTTGGGTATAAAAAGTCGTAATTTAAAACTGCGAATACGTGCAGAGAGCCAAATTTGGCTCCAAAATATGCCTCAGGCCTCGAAATTGGGATGTTTGCGATATTTTAAAAACTGCAGGGGAGTTTGTGCAAAATGTGACCAAACGCCGCTTTCAGTACTTAGCATATGTTGGGTCTAAAATGTCGTAATATCAAACTGCGAATACATGCAGAGAGAGAGAATTTGGCTCCAAAATATGGCTCAGGCCTTGATATTGGGATGTTTGGAATATTTTGAAAACTGCAAGGGAGTTTGTGCAAAATGTGACAAAACGCCGCTTTCAGTACTTCGCATATGTTGGGTAAAAAAAAGTCGTAATTTTAAACTGCGAATACGTGCAGAGAGCCAGAACTTGGCACCAAAATATGGCTCAGGCCTCAAAATTGGGATGTTTGGGATATTTTGAAAACTGCAGGGGTGATTGGGACAAATGTGACCAAACGCTGCTTTCAGTGCTTGGCATATGTTGGGTATAAAAAGTCGTAATATCAATCTGCGAATACGTGCAGAGAGCCAGAATTTGGCTCCAAAATATGGCTCAGGCCTCGATATTTGGATGTTTGTGATATTTTGAAAACTACAGGGGAGTTTGTGCAAAATGTGACCAAACGCCGCTTTCAGTACTCCGCATATGTTGGGTATAAAAAAGTCGTAATTTCAAATTGCAAATATGTGCAGATAGCAAGAATTTGGCTGCAAAATATGGCTCAGGCCTCGAAATAGAGATATTTGGGATATTTTGAAAACTGCAAGGGACTTTGGGACAATTATGAGCAAACGCCGCTTTCAGGACTTGGCATATGTTGGGTATAAAAATTCGTAATTTAAAACTGCGAATACATGCAGAGAGCCAGAATTTGGCTCCAAAATATTGCTCAGGCCTCGAAATTGGGATGTTTGGGATATTTTGAAAACTGCAGGAGAGTTTGTGCAAAATGTGACTCACTGCCGCTTTCAGTACTTGGCATATGTTGGGTATAAAAAGTCGTAATATCAAACTGCGAATACTTGCATAGAGACAGAATTTGGCTCCAAAATATGACTCAGGCCTCGAAATTGGGATGTTTGCGATATTTTGAAAACTGCAGGGGAGTTTGTGCAAAATGTGACCAAACGCCGCTTTCAGTACTTAGCATATGTTGGGTCTAAAATGTCGTAATATCAAACTGCGAATACATGCAGAGAGAGAGAATTTGGCTCCAAAATATGGATCAGGCCTTGATATTGGGATGTTTGGAATATTTTGAAAACTGCAAGGGAGTTTGTGCAAAATGTGACAAAACGCCGCTTTCAGTACTTCGCATATGTTGGGTAAAAAAAAGTCGTAATTTTAAACTGCGAATACGTGCAGAGAGCCAGAACTTGGCACCAAAATATGGCTCAGGCCTCAAAATTGGGATGTTTGGGATATTTTGAAAACTGCAGGGGTGATTGGGACAAATGTGACCAAACGCTGCTTTCAGTGCTTGGCATATGTTGGGTATAAAAAGTCGTAATATCAATCTGCGAATACGTGCAGAGAGCCAGAATTTGGCTCCAAAATATGGCTCAGGCCTCGAAATTGGGATGTTTGGGATATTTTGAAAACTGGAGGGAGGTTTGGGACAAATGTGACCAAACGCCGCTTTTAGTACTTGGCATATGTTGGGTATAAAAATTCGTAACTTAAAACTGCGAATAAGTGCAGAGAGCCAGAATTTGACTCCAAAATATGGCTCAGGCCTCGAAATTGGGATATTTGGGATTTTTCGAAAACTGCAAAGGAGTTTGTGCAAAATGTGACTCATTGCGGCTTTCAGGACTTGGCATATGTTGGGTATAAAAAGTCGTAATATCAAACTGCGATAACGTGCATAGAGCCAGAATTTGGCTCCAAAATATGGCTCAGGCCTCGAAATTGGGATGTTTGGGATATTTTGAAAACTGGAGGGAGGTTTGGGACAAATGTGACCAAACGCCGCTTTCAGTACTTAGCATATGTTGGGTATAAAAAGTCGTAACTTCAAACTGCGAATACGAACAGAGAGCCTGAATTTGGCTCCAAAATATGGCTCAGGCCTCGAAATTGGGATATTTGAGATATTTCGAAAACTGCAGGGGAGTTTGTGCAAAATGTGACTCACTGCCGCTTTCAGGACTTGGCATATGTTGGGTATAAAAAGTCGTAATATCAAACTGCGAATACATGTAGAGAGCCAGAATTTGGCTCCAAAATATGGCTCAGGCCTCGAAATTGGGATGTTTGTGATATTTTGAATACTGGAGGGAGATTTGGGACAAATGTGACCAAACGCCGCTTTCAGCACTTGGCATATATTGGGTATAAAAAAGTCGCAATTTCAAACTGCGAATACTTGCAGAGAGCCAGAATTTGGCTCCAAAATATGGCTCAGGCCTCGAAATTAGGATATTTGGTTTATTTTGAAAACTGTAGGGGAGTTTGTGCAAAATGTGACTCACTGCCGTTTTCAGTACTTGGCATATGTTGGGTATAAAATTCGTAATATGAAACTGCGAATACGTGCAGAGAGCCAAAATTTGGCTCCAAAATATGGCTCAGGCCTCGAAATTGGGATGCAAGGGATATTTTGAAAACTGCAGAGGAGTTTGTGCAAAATCTTACTAATTGCTGCTTTCAGGACTTGGCATATGTTGGGTATAAAATTCGTAATATGAAACTGCGAATACGTACAGAGAGCCAGAATTTGGCTCCAAAATACTGCTCAGGCCTCGAAATTGGGATGTTTGGGATATTTTGAAAACTGCAGGGGAGTTTGTGCAAAATGTGACTCACTGCCGTGTCCAGTACTTGGCATATGTTGGGTATAAAAGGTAGTAATATCAAACTGCGAATACGTGCATAGAGCCAGAATTTGGCTCCAAAATATGGCTCAGGCCTCGAAATTGGGATGTTTGGGATATTTTGAAAACTGGAGGGAGGTTTCGGAAAAATGTGACCAAACGCCGCTTTCAGTACTTGGCATATGTTGGGTATAAAAAGTTGTAATTTTAAACTGCGAATACATGCAGAGAGCCAGAATTTGTTTCCAAAATATGGCTCAGGCCTCGAAATTGGGATATTTGGGATCTTTTGAAAACTGCAGGTAGGTTTGGGACAAATGTGACCAAACGCCGCTTTCAGTACATGGCATATGTTGGGTATAAAAAGTCGTAATTTCAAACTGTGAATACGTACAGAGAGCCTGAATTTGGCTCCAAAATATGGCTCAGGCCTCGAAATTGGGATGTTTAGGATATTTTGAAAACTGCAGGGGGGACTGGGACAAATGTGACCAAACGCCGCTTTCCGTACTTGCCATATGTTGGGTATAAAAAGTCGTAATTTCAAACTGCGAATACGTACAGAGAGCCTGAATTTGGCTCCAAAATATGGCTCAGGCCTCGAAATTGGGATGTTTGGGATATTTTGAAAACTGCAGGGGAGTTTGTGCAAAATGTCTCTCTGCCGCTTTTAGTACTTGGCATATGTTGCGTATAAAAAGTCGGAATTTCGAACTGCGAATACGTGCACAGAGCCAGAATTTGGCTCCAAAATATTGCTCAGGCCTCGAAATTGGGATGTTTGGGATATTTTGAAAACTGCAGGGGAGTTTGTGCAAAATGTGACTCACTGCCGTGTCCAGTACTTGGCATATGTTGGGTATAAAAGGTAGTAATATCAAACTGCGAATACGTGCATAGAGCCAGAATTTGGCTCCAAAATATGGCTCAGGCCTCGAAATTGGGATGTTTGGGATATTTTGAAAACTGGAGGGAGGTTTCGGAAAAATGTGACCAAACGCCGCTTTCAGTACTTGGCATATGTTGGGTATAAAAAGTTGTAATTTTAAACTGCGAATACGTGCAGAGAGCCAGAACTTGTTTCCAAAATATGGCTCAGGCCTCGAAATTGGGATATTTGGGATATTTTGAAAACTGCAGGGAGGTTTGGGACAAATGTGACCAAACGCCGCTTTTAGTACTTGGCATATGTTGGGTATATAAGTCGTAATTTCAAACTGTGAATACGTACAGAGAGCCTGAATTTGGCTCCAAAATATGGCTCAGGCCTCGAAATTGGGATGTTTGGGATATTTTGAAAACTGCAGGGGAGTTTGTGCAAAATGTCTCTCTGCCGCTTTCAGTACTTGGCATATGTTGCGTATAAAAAGTCGGAATTTCGAACTGCGAATACGTGCAGAGAGCCTGAATTTGGCTCCAAAATATGGCTTATGACTCGAAACTGGGATTGTTTGGGATATTTTGAAAACTGCATGGGGGATTGGGACAAATGTGACCAAACGCCGCTTTCAGCACTTGGCATATTTTGGGTATAAAAAGTCGTAATATCAAACTGCGAATAAGTGCATAGAGCCAGAATTTGGCTCCAAAATAGGGCGTCCATTAGGGAGGCTCCGGCCTCCCCCGGTGCTGTGAGCCCCAGGGTAGCTGCAGTGAGCACACACTGGCCCAAAAAAGCCAGCTGAATTCAAAGATGAGCTCCAGGCGAGGTGTGGAAAGAAAGTCCAGCCAGGAGCGTTCAATCTGCGCGCCAAGATGGCCGACCTTTCGGGCGGGAATCTCTTCCACAATTAAATATTTTATTGTAGAGCTGTTGACAACATACTTTTATCTCAACTTAAGTTTTCGCCACGCATAATTTTTTCTCATTTGGAAAATACATTATCATCTTCACTATAAATGACTACTATAGCGTGTCATTTCTGCTCACAGTCATCTCTAAATGAAATGATTACAAATATTTCCCAAGACATAAACTGCCTCATCCAGCCCGCCTCTTCCCTCATTCCAAATCCACAAACCCAACAACAATCCTCCAACTTCATGGGAAGGTCAAGCTTCCCATGACCTTGGAGTCATTGGATATGGGTTTGTGGATGACCTGACCTAGCAGTTTATGCCTTTGGGGAGATCTCCCCCCCCCTGGCATATGCATTAATGAGATATAATGCATATGCCAGCCAGTCCAAGTCTGAAGATAATTCTTCTTAAGGTTCTTGAGATAATTCTCCTATCTCTCAATTTATTCTTTACCTACTCTTCACAGCAAGTCTTTGTCACCCACATTGAACAATATTCTAAGTCTTCACTACCCCAAAACTTGCCTCACTACCCAGCTTTTTCCTTACCATACATCTTTGCTACCCATCATTTGGTTTGTATTAAACATTCAAGGTTAAATGTTCGCCCTTGATCACCTAGCAGCAATTGAGGATACAGATGTAAGCTGATTGGAGAGTCGCGTTCTGAGTGTAAACTAGTAGAACGTAAGTCAAGAAACTGCAGATGACCTATTGTCCTGCACGTGGCACTTCCTATTTATATCCACCTACACTCATTCATATACGTCTAACCTAAGCTTCAACCTATCGAAGATTCCTATGCCTATTATGATCCAGTAATATGGATCCAGTGATCCAGTAGTATGAACCACAATCGATTTGAGAATGGACCAGGACGGACCGAAACGTCGTCGTCCCTTCACCTTCTAGTGTGTGGTCTGGTCAACATACTTTAGCCACGTTATTGTGACTCGTCGTCTGCACAAGATCCAGTAATTTGTTCCACAAATCCACAACCCAGTTACCAAACCAGTATTTACCCAGGTATTTCCTAAATCTGAACTTATCTTCATTTAAAGCTTTATCAATAGCTTCCTTGTTATGCCCATTCATCCACTTGTACTCTTCAATCATGTCAAGTTAAGGTTTTTCCAACATCTCTTTATACGGAAGCTTTCTAATTTACGGGATTAACTTTGTCATCCTAACTGACGTGTTCTAGTGAATTATGTCCATTCTTTAGTATGGCGATCAAAACTGAACTGCATAATCTAAATGGGACCTAAAAACAATACGTTAATAAACCCAGCCGACTTATTGCTAACTCTTCTATAAATAAATCTATGGGAAAGAAAAGCTCTCAGCCTGCTAACAAGAGTGTACAAATCCATAAGGGCCGGGACGAGGATTCAAACCTGCATCCGAGAGCATCCCAGACGCTCCTGTAATCGACTGAGCTACGACATGGTCAAAAGGAGTTGAAACCGAAGTTCTACTGAACTTACTGGGTCCTGCAGCCTCTCCGAGGCGCAAACCAGTGTTAGTGTAACAAGAATGTGAAGTTTTCTACGTCCATCTAGTTCCACCCGCTCCTCCCCAGAACTAGTTGTTAAATAAGCACTTTACCTTGACTCCTCTGATCCAACACTTGTCCACACGTGTCACACTTCTGAAAAAATATTTTTTACATATATTTAGGGCAAGTATAAGTAATTATCAAAAGAATGCACCAAACCAGGAAGGCTATGTAGCACCAGGGTAAGTATAAACAGTTTATTTCAAATACAATCGAGTAGGAAAATATAATTATGAATTTCAAGAACACTGGAACCAATCACTGGAAAAGGTGAAACTGCAATGGAGATTAATTACAGATTGTAACAACAATAGCGAGTAGGCAAGACTGCAATAGCCTAACGGAATACATTTTTGTCTTGGACTCATGAGGCTATGGTAAAGCATCAATGTTCTTTTAAAGTTACATAGAAACACATTATCTTAATAGGGTTTTCCACTAAAAACAAACCTTTAGCTAATCTTAGATAAACGTACTGTGTATTATTCATTTATTTAGCTGTGTATTGGCCTAAATTATATAAACAACATGCTTAAAACCTCTCAAGTACAGTATATGGTCCATGAGCACCAAACCAACGTTAGAAGTCTAGTGGTTACATTGTCAAAAATAAACATTTACAGGTGAAACCATTTTATATCGCAGAGTAAACAAGATGGAAACAATTATCTTCCACATTTATTTGCACAATTGCCATCCTGATATGACCACTCCATCGCCCTAGTCGTTAACACACTAAGTGCAGGCGATGAGTCACAATATCGTGGCTGAAGTAGTTTGACCAGACCACACACTAGCAGGTGAAGGGATGACGACGCTTCGGTCCGTCCTGGACCATTCTCAAGTGGACTTGAGAGTGGTCCAGGACCGAAACGTCGTCGTCAACACACTAAACTATCTAGGGTGACTTGTTGCTAAACATTACAAGTCACCTTTAGCTTAGCTACAAGACACGTTGTGCATATTATCAAACTACCTTTAATGTCATAATGCAGCAGTTTGCGCACTCAAAATACATATAGACAAACTCCTCAGGAACCGTAGGGGAACCTTTGACAAGCCGCCGGCTTCCTGTTGCCGTAGAGGGCACTATGGAGAAATGGTGGCCCTCTGGTAAATTTAATTCAATATTACCTAGGAGTTATGATGTACCAGCCATTGAACATCTGGGACTCAGTTAATATGAAAACAATCCTTAAGAATAGTTAAACGAATCTTTGACTTAAACGAACAACATTGAATATTCAACTGTACGAGTCTCTGTTGTGGTCCCATCTGGCCTACTGTGTCCTAATATGGAAACTTCACTTCAAAAACACATCAATGATTTTCCGCTTTGGAGAAAGTTCAAGACAGCAACAACAATCATGCCAGAACTTGTTCAACTGTCACTACCACGAATCTTTGAAGGACTAACACTATAAATGTTTAAATTGTTATAGAGTTTGATAGATTACCCTAGAAATTTTCCTAGAAATTACCTCCTTAATATTATCTGTTAGATTAAGGCCCTGCCCGAAGCGCTATGCGTATTAGTGGCTTTACAAGAATGTAAACACATCATGCTATGTACTCTCAGAAACCCAATGTAACTTCTTGTAGATATATAAATAAATAAATAACAGCCGAGGCCTTTGTAATACTATTTTAATGCATTGCTTTATACTTTGTAAAGTCTTTTAGAGAAGTGCTTTGTATTTATAACCTCCAACTTGGTCAGTATTACAAATTAAACAAAAAAAAATGATAATACTGACCAAATTGGAGGCTATTAATACAGACCACTTCTCTAAAATGCAATATTTGACATAGACAGGCTGGACAACAGCTTCAAGCTCAACAAGCCACAACGTAACACAGAAAATAGGTGTGTTGTTCCTCTCATATTGGGGATTAATCCATGAACCCGCTCAACCACTCAAGTCGTAAATGCCGAGTCATTCCTCTTGTTCACAATATACACACGACAAATCTTCAATAAAAATAAGAGGGGGGGGAGTAGGAAGGCTGACCTTTGACAAGGCGCCGCCGTCCTGTCCCCGTCGAGGCCACTGTAGATGGTGGCCCTTAAGTCAATTCATCATACGAGCCCTTCTCCTTCCATCATTCTGAATCATGCTCATCGTACTAACCTGCACTCCCCTAATCCTCCCCCCCCCCACCACCATCTTCACACAATCTGTGGCCAAAATTTCTAGTTTCATTCAGATTTTCATCAAAATATGTCGAAGGTCTCTCTTTGGGTTGTTTTAAGGTGCCTGACAGCCGAGTGGACAGTGCTTCGGATTCGTAATCCTGAGGTTCCGGGTTCGATCCCAGGTGGAGGCTGAAATAAATGGCCACTTTCTTTCACCCTGATGAACCTGTTCACCTATCAGTAAATAAGTACCTGGGAGTTAGGCAGCTGCTACGGGCTGCTTCCTGGGGATGTGTAAGAAAAAGAAGGCCTGGTCGAGGACCGGGCAGCGGGGACGCTAAGCCCCGAAATCATCTAAAGATAACCTCAAGATTGATGGCTAGCTACTGGCATGGCTATTAAGGCCACCACAAGCGCCCTAATGACTTAACTAGCGGGTACACCTATGGCTGCTGCCACCTGACAATCTCCTCTATATTTTGTTTAAATACATAAAATATACAAAATAATAAGGAATAACAACATAAAACATACCCCGAACAATCCTTTCTATATAAAGATATCTGCAACACAAATTTATTTGCACACTAGTAATCAACATGACCCTTGCCAGGCGGCGGCTGGTCGACAACTGAGCCACACGTTAAGAAGCGGGACTCCCAGACGCGCCACTCACCCTTACTTCACCATAATATCTAAACTGTCAACCTCTAATACAGTTAAGCATCTGACCACCAGAGGCGCTACTGCTCCCCTGTTATTACGCCATCCATATAATGATTGCTCTCATTATTCATTGCAACGTTTAAATACATTCATGTTCTGTAGTGACAGTGTCAGACCTCGAAGAAAGAATTGAAACACCCTTCTGAAGATGTATTATTAAATACGAAAATACTTAAGGAAATTCCTGTTTCAATTCTTCCTTCGTGGTCTGACACTCACATTTTTCATTACTTTTTAATTGTCGTGATTTACACGCAGATTTTGTAGTGTATATACGACAACTTCAGAAAAGTAATGAGTAGTGGATTTAGTCTAAACAATAATATATGCGTTTTGTTTTTAATGCCAAATTATCTGGCAAATATACATTTGGAGATGTAGCCCAATCCTACCTGTACCCCAATCCTTCCTGTAGCCCAATCCTGCCTGTAGCCCAATCCTGCCTGTAGCCCAATCCTTCCTGTAGCCCAATCCTGCCTGTACCCCAATCCTTCCTGTAGCCCAATCATGCCTGTACCCCAATCCTTCCTGTAGCCCAATCCTGCCTGTAGCCCAATCCTTCCTGTAGCCCAATCTTACCTGTAGCCCAATCCTTCCTATAGCCCAATCCTTCCAGTAGCCCAATCTTACCTATAGCCCAATCTTTCCTGTAGCACAATCCTTCCTATAGCCCAATCCTTCCAACATGCCCCCAGCAAACACTCGCTATCCAACATGCCCCCAGCAAACACTCGCTATCCAACATGCCCCCAGCAAACACTCGCTATCCAACATGCCCCCAGCAAACACTCGCTATCCAACATGCACCCAGCAAACACTCGCTATCCAACATGCCCCCAGCAAACACTCGCTATCCAACATGCCCCCAGCAAACACTCTCTATCCAACATGCCCCCAGCAAACACTCGCTATCCAACATGCCCCCAGCAAACACTCGCTATCCAACATGCCCCCAGCAAACACTCGCTATCCAACATGCCCCCAGCAAACACTCGCTATCCAACATGCCCCCAGCAAACACTCGCTATCCAACATGCCCCCAGCAAACACTCGCTATCCAACATGCACCCAACAAACACTCGCTATCCAACATGCCCCCAGCAAACACTCGCTATCCAACATGCCCCCAGCAAACACTCGCTATCCAACATGCCCCCAGCAAACACTCGCTATCCAACATGCCCCCAGCAAACACTCGCTATCCAACATGCCCCCAGCAAACACTCGCTATCCAACATGCCCCCAGCAAACACTCGCTATCCAACATGCCCCCAGCAAACACTCGCTATCCAACATGCCCCCAGCAAACACTCGCTATCCAACATGCCCCCAGCAAGCACTCGCTATCCAACATGCCCCCAGCAAGCACTCGCTATCCAACATGCCCCCAGTAAACACTCGCTATCCAACATGCCCCCAGCAAGCACTCGCTATCCAACATGCCCCCAGCAAGCACTCGCTATCCAACATGCCCCCAGCAAGCACTCGCTATCCAACATGCCCCCAGCAAGCACTCGCTATCCAACATGCCCCCAGCAAACACTCGCTATCCAACATGCCCCCAGCAAGCACTCGCTATCCAACATGCCCCCAGCAAACATTCGCTATCCAACATGCCCCCAGCAAACACTCGCTATCCAACATGCCCCCAGCAAACACTCGCTATCCAACATGCCCCCAGCAAACACTCGCTATCCAACATGCCCCCAGCAAACAGTCGCTATCCAACATGCCCCCAGCAAACACTCGCTATCCAACATGACCCCAGCAAACACTCGCTATCCAACATGCCCCCAGCAAACACTCGCTATCCAACATGCCCCCAGCAAACACTCGCTATCCAACATGCCCCCAGCAAACACTCGCTATCCAACATGCCCCCAGCAAACACTCGCTATCCAACATGCCCCCAGCAAACACTCGCTATCCAACATGCCCCCAGCAAACACTCGCTATCCAACATGCCCCCAGCAAACACTCGCTATCCAACATGCCCCCAGCAAACACTCGCTATCCAACATGCCCCCAACAAACACTCGCTATCCAACATGCCCCCAGCAAACACTCGCTATCCAACATGCCCCCAGCAAACACTCGCTATCCAACATGCCCCCAGCAAACACTCGCTATCCAACATGCCCCCAGCAAACACTCGCTATCCAACATGCCCCCAGCAAACACTCGCTATCCAACATGCCCCCAGCAAACACTCGCTATCCAACATGCCCCCAGCAAACACTCGCTATCCAACATGCCCCCAGCAAACACTCGCTATCCAACATGCCCCCAGCAAACACTCGCTATCCAACATGCCCCCAGCAAACACTCGCTATCCAACATGCCCCCAGCAAGCACTCGCTATCCAACATGCCCCCAGCAAGCACTCGCTATCCAACATGCCCCCAGCAAACACTCGCTATCCAACATGCCCCCAGCAAACACTCGCTATCCAACATGCCCCCAGCAAACACTCGCTATCCAACATGCCCCCAGCAAACACTCGCTATCCAACATGCCCCCAGCAAACACTCGCTATCCAACATGCCCCCAGCAAACACTCGCTATCCAACATGCCCCCAGCAAACACTCGCTATCCAACATGCCCCCAGCAAACACTCGCTATCCAACATGCCCCCAGCAAACACTCGCTATCCAACATGCCCCCAGCAAACACTCGCTAACCAACATGCCCCCAGCAAACACTCGCTATCCAACATGCCCCCAGCAAACACTCGCTATCCAACATGCCCCCAGCAAACACTCGCTATCCAACAGGCCCCCAGCAAACACTCGCTATCCAACAGGCCCCCAGCAAACACTCGCTATCCAACATGCCCCCAGCAAACACTCGCTATCCAACATGCCCCCAGCAAACACTCGCTATCCAACATGCCCCCAGCAAACACTCGCTATCCAACATGCCCCCAGCAAACACTCGCTATCCAACAAGCCCCCAGCAAACACTCGCTATCCAACATGCCCCCAGCAAACACTCGCTATCCAACATGCCCCCAGCAAACACTCGCTATCCAACATGGCCCCAGCAAACACTCGCTATCCAACATGCCCCCAGCAAACACTCGCTATCCAACATGCCCCCAGCAAACACTCGCTATCCAACATGCCCCCAGCAAACACTCGCTATCCAACATGCCCCCAGCAAACACTCGCTATCCAACATGCCCCCAGCAAACACTCGCTATCCAACATGCCCCCAGCAAACACTCGCTATCCAACATGCCCCCAGCAAACACTCGCTATCCAACATGCCCCCAGCAAACACTCGCTATCCAACATGCCCCCAGCAAACACTCGCTATCCAACATGCCCCCAGCAAACACTCGCTATCCAACATGCCCCCAGCAAACACTCGCTATCCAACATGCCCCCAGCAAACACTCGCTATCCAACATGCCCCCAGCAAACACTCGCTATCCAACATGCCCCCAGCAAACACTCGCTATCCAACATGCCCCCAGCAAACACTCGCTATCCAACATGCCCCCAGCAAACACTCGCTATCCAACATGCCCCCAGCAAACACTCGCTATCCAACATGCCCCCAGCAAACACTCGCTATCCAACATGCCCCCAGCAAACACTCGCTATCCAACATGCCCCCCAGCAAACACTTACAATACTATACCAACACCAGCGGACCTTGATATAAGCCTAAATGGAAATAAATAATGGGTCATTCCTGAACTCGTTCAAAAAATATGTGCCAAAAAGGAGAAATAAATAAAAAAGGGAACTAGATGAACGAAACATATAGTTTAATGAGCTTTGATAACTAAGCAAACCCTCTGGAGAAGGTATAAATCTATGAACATCATTGATTATGATATATGACTGAAAACTCACACCCCTAACTCACAGTCGCATATAGTCCTGGGGACCATTCAGGCTTGTTCGCATTATCATATATATATATAAAAGAGCACTAAACTCAGCCACCCAGAAAACCCGAAAATATGCCAATTACTCAAAGCGGCGATGGGTCACATTTTACCCCCGCCCCCCCCCCCCCCCACCTCCAGTTTTCAAAATAACCCAAGCATTCCAAATTCGAGGCCTGAGCCACATTTTGGAGCCAAATTCTGGCTCTCTGCACGTACTCGCAGTTTGAAACTACGACTTTTTATACCGAAGTTTAATGTTTAATGAGGTTAATTATATAGTTGATTGAGGTTTGGTAGCATATTCCTTTTGGTAATCTGACGCCAATTTGACGTTAGATGAGGAAGGAGGAGCATTGAGTGTGGTGATAGTTGTCTGAGGGTGGAGGGCAGAGTGAAGGAGGGGTTACCAGATACGTCTGGTCGCCGTTACAATTTACCATCAAAATCGTTACTAATGTAGTCATTTCATGATCATTTGAGGGTTTATCTAAATATTTACCACTCGTTTCGATATACTTTAAGCGTGAAAACGCCCAAAATTCTTTTAGGACTTTCTTGCAAAGTGGTAGATGGCAACTAACGACTCGAGAACAACCCTTCCAGCAGTTCATTTAGCTCTTAAAACACCTCGAACATATAATTACGTATATTATTCACGCAGTAGCCACACACTGCAACGAATATTAACGTGAAAACTTCACATACAATGGTATAATGTTGAATAGATTAACTGCATGTACTCAGTCATTTTGAATAATTGTGATTTTGTGCAGTTTAACTTCCCCGCTCCTGTGCCAGGTAAGTCCACTACGGGCTCACCATAGCCCGTGCTACTTGGAACTTTTTGTTCCAAGTAGCGAATCTTAAACAACAACAACAAGTTTAACTCTTCTTGATGAATGAACTTTCGTCAGTCATTTGGAAGAGACTAACATTATATGACGTTATTTTAGGTAAGGGAAGACTTTCATTGAGTTGACAAGACGAGAGTAGGGAGGAGATTCACAAGCACCCACTGGTCTGAACAAACACCCACTGGTCTGAACAAGCACCCACTGGTCTGAACAAACACCAACTGGTCTGAACAAGCACCCACTGGTCTGAACAAACACCAACTGGTCTGAACAAGCACCCACTGGTCTGAACAAACACCCACTGGTCTGAACAAACACCCACTGGTCTGAACAAACACCCACTGGTCTGAACAAACACCCACTGGTCTGAACAAACACCCACTGGTCTGAACAAGCACCCACTGGTCTGAACAAACACCCACTGGTCTGAACAAGCACCCACTGGTCTGAACAAGCACCCACTGGTCTGAACAATCACCCACTGGTCTGAACAAACACCCACTGGTCTGAACAAGCACCCACTGGTCTGAACAAGCACCCACTGGTCTGAACAAACACCAACTGGTCTGAACAAGCACCCACTGGTCTGAACAAACACCCACTGGTCTGAACAAACGCCCACTGGTCTGAACAAACACCCACTGGTCTGAACAAGCACCCACTGGTCTGAACAAGCACCCACTGGTCTGACCGAGCACCCACTGGTCTGAACAAACACCAACTGGTCTGAACAAGCACCCACTGGTCTAAACAAGCACCCACTTTTCTGTGGCTCTCTTTGCTATCTCATCAACTACCTCATTCAACAGTATTCCCACAAGTGAAGGGATCCACATGAATCTTACTTTATACCCAGTTTTTTTCTAATTTATTGACATTCTCTCTACACTCTATCATCACAATATTCTGGTATACTGGGTGCCTGCTATTTAAAGACTCTAATGCTCCTCTACTGTCAATAAGAAGCAGGCATTTTTACCGCATTTGACTACTTCTTGTAGCCTACTTCCTGCTAATACACCTTGGAGTTCAGCCTGCGTTGAAGAGACTGTCAGTTAAGCGGCGTCCAATAACAGTATCTACAGTGCCGATGTCAGTGTACTCCCTGATCAAGACTCCACATCCTGCCTTCCCATCCCTAGCTACTGACCCATCACAATATACATGTAGAGTGTTTTCTGTAGGTAATTTTCTAATTATACAATCATATGTTGCCCTCAGCTCTCCTATTTCATACATTTTTTCTTTTGCAAGGGAGTAATTACTACATCTACATTACAATCCTCCCATGGTGGTGTGAATTGTCTCTTGGGCACAGCAATACACTCTGTAATAACATCATACTTTATAACATTAGATCATAAGGTATTCATATATACTCTCTTCTTCATCATACACTGTTCACTACTTCTCACCTTTTGAACCGAGAGGATTAATTCATTAGCTCCCTCACCTCTCATTAATCTAATGGCAGAGGTTACATTTATCTCTACAATTCTATCCCCAATACTCTACAGATTCAACTCCATCCTCATTGTCAACTGCAGGGAGGTTTGGGACAAATGTGACCAAACGCCGCTTTCAGTACTTCGCATATGTTGGGTATAAAAAGTCGTAATTTCAAACTGCGAATACGTACAGAGAGCCAGAATTTGGCTCCAAAATATGGCTCAGGCCTCGAAATTGGGATGTTTGGGATATTTTGAAAATTGCATTGGGGATTGGGACAAATGTGACCAAATGCCGCTTTCAGTACTTGGCATATGTTGGGTATAAAAAATTCGTAATTTGAAACTGCGAATACGTGCAGAGAGCCAGAATTTGGCTTCAAAATATGGCTCAGGCCTCGAAATTGTGATATTTGGGATATTTCGAAAACTGCATGAGAGTTTGTGCAAAATGTCACTCACTGCCGCTTTCAGGACTTGGCATATGTTGGGTATAAAAAGTCGTAATTTCAAACTGCGAATACTTGCATTGAGCCAGAATTTGGCTCCAAAATATGGCTCAGGCCTCGAAATTGGGATGTTTTGGATATTTTTGAAAACTGCAGGGGGGTTTGGGACAAATGTGACCAAACGCTGCTTTCAGTACTTGGCATATGTTGGGTTTGAAAAGTCGTATTTTCAAACTGCGAATACGTGCAGAGAGCCAGAATTTGGCTCCAAAATATGGCTCAGGCCTCGAAATTGGGATGTTTGGGATATTTTGAAAATTGCATTGGGGATTGGGACAAATGTGACCAAATGCCGCTTTCAGTACTTGGCATATGTTGGGTATAAAAAATTTGTAATTTGAAACTGCGAATACGTGCAGAGAGCCAGAATTTGGCTTCAAAATATGGCTCAGGCCTCGAAATTGGGATATTTGGGATATTTCGAAAACTGCAGGAGAGTTTGTGCAAAATGTCACTCACTGCCGCTTTCAGGACTTGGCATATGTTGGGTATAAAAGTCGTAATTTCAAACTGCGAATACTTGCATAGAGCCAGAATTTGGCTCCAAAATATGGCTCAGGCCTCGAAATTGGGATGTTTTGGATATTTTGAAAACTGCAGGGGGGTTTGGGACAAATGTGACCAAACGCTGCTTTCAGTACTTGGCATATGTTGGGTTTGAAAAGTCGTATTTTCAAACTGCGAATACGTGCAGAGAGCCTGAATTTGGCTCCAAAATATGGCTCTAGCCTCGAAATTGGGATATTTAGGTTATTTTGAAAACTGCAGGGGAGTTTGTGCAAAATGTCACACACTGCCGCTTTCAGGTCTTAGCATATGTTGGGTATAAAAAGTTGTAATTTCAAACTGCGAATACGTGCAGAGAGCCAGAATTTGGCTCCAAAATATGACTCAGGCCTCGAAATTGAGAAGTTTGGGATATTTTGAAAACTGCAGGGGAGTTTGGGACAAATATGACAAAACGCCGCTTTCAGTACTTGGCATATGTTGGGTATAAAAAAGTCCAAATTTCAAACTGCGAATACGTGCAGGGAGCCAGAATTCGGCTCCAAAATATGGCTCAGGCCTCGAAATTGGGATATTTGGGATATTTCGAAAACTGCAGGGGATTTTGTGTAAAATGTCACTCACTGCCACTTTCAGGACATGGCATATGTTGGGAATAAAAAGTCGTAATTTCACACTGCGAATACATGCATAGAGCCAGAATTTGGCTCCAAAATATGGCTCAGGCCTCGAAATTGGGATGTTTTGGATATTTTGAAACCTGCAGGGGAGTTTGGGACAAATGTGACCAAACGCTGCTTTCAGTACTTGGCATATGTTGGGTTTGAAAAGTCGTATTTTCAAACTGCGAATACGTGCAGAGAGCCTGAATTTGGCTCCAAAATATGGCTCTAGCCTCGAAATTGGGATATTTAGGTTATTTTGAAAACTGCAGGGGAGTTTGTGCAAAATGTCACACACTGCCGCTTTCAGGTCTTAGCATATGTTGGGTATAAAAAGTTGTAATTTCAAACTGCGAATACGTGCAGAGAGCCAGAATTTGGCTCCAAAATATGACTCAGGCCTCGAAATTGAGAAGTTTGGGATATTTTGAAAACTGCAGGGGAGTTTGGGACAAATATGACAAAACGCCGCTTTCAGTACTTGGCATATGTTAGGTATAAAAAGTCGTAATTTCAAACTGCGAATACGTGCAGAGAGCCAGAATTTGGCTCCAAAATATGGCTGAGGCCTCGAAATTGAGATGTTTGGGATATTTTGAAAATTGCAGGGGGGATTGGGACAAATATGACCAAATGCTGCTTTCAGTACTTGGCATATGTTAGGTATAAAAAGTCGTAATTTCAAACTGCGAATACGTGATGAGAGCCTGAATTTGGCTCCCAAATATGGCTCAGGCCTCGAAATTGGGATGTTTGGGATATTTTGAAAACTGCAGGAAGGTTTGGGACAAATGTGACCAAACGCTGCTTTCAGTACTTGGCATATGTTGGGTATAAAAAAGTGTAATTTCATACAGCGAATACGTGCAGAGAGCCAGACTTTGGCTCCAAAATATGGCTCATGCTTCGAAATTAGGATATTTGGGATATTTCGAAAACTGCAGGGATTTTGTGCAAAATGTCACTCACTGCCGCTTTCAGGACTTGGCATATGTTGGGTATAAAAAAGTCGTAATTTCAAACTGCGAATACGTGCATAGAGCAAGAACATGGCTCCAAAATATGGCTGAGGCCTAGATATTGTGATGTTTGGGATATTTTGAACAACTGGCAGGGTAGTTTGGGACAAATATGACCAAACCCCGCTTTCAGTACTTGGCATATGTTTGGGTATAAAAGTCGTAATTCGAACTGCGAATACGTACAGAGAGCCTGAATTTGGCTCCAAAATATATCTCAGTCCTCGAGATTGGGATGTTTAGGATATTTTGAAAACTGCGGGAAGGTTTGGGACAAATATGACCAAAACGCCGCTTCAGTACTTGGCATATGTTGGGTATAAAAAGTCGTAATTTCAAACTGCGAATACGTACAGAGAGCCTGAATTTGGCTCCAAAATATGTCTCAGGCCTCGAAATTGGGATGTTTGGGATATTTAAAAAACTGCAGGAGGTTTGGGACAAATGTGACCAAACGCTGCTTTCAGTACTTCGCATATGTTTGGGTATAAAAAGTCGTAATTTCAAACTGCGAATACGTGCAGAGAGCCAGAATTTGGCTCCAAAATATGGCTCAGGCCTCGAAATTGGGATGTTTGGGATATTTTGAAAATTGCATTGGGGAATTGGGACAAATGTGACCAAATTCCGCTTTCAGTACTTGGCATATGTTGGGTATAAAAAATTCGTAATTTGAAACTGCGAATACGTGCAGAGAGCCAGAATTTGGCTTCAAAATATGGCTCTGGCCTCGAAATTGGGCTATTTGGATATTTCGAAAACTGCAGGAGAGTTTGTGCAAAATGTCACTCCACTGCCGCTTCAGGACTTGGCATATGTTGGGTACAAAAAGTCGTAATTTCAAACTGCGAATACTTTTATAGAGCCAGAATTTGGCTCCAAAATATGGCTCAGGCCTCGAAATTGGGATGTTTGAGATATTTTGAAAACTGCAGGGGGGTTTGGGACAAATGTGACCAAACTCTGCTTTCAGTACTTGGCATTTGTGTTGGTTTTGAAAAGTCGTATTTCAAACTGCGAATACGTGCAGAGAGCCAGAATTTGGCTCCAAAATATGGCTCTAGCCTCGAAATAGGGATATTTGGGTTATTTTGAAACTGCAGGGGAGTTTGTGCAAAATGTCACACACTGCCGCTTTCAGGTCTTAGCATATGTTGGGTTTAAAAGTTGTAATTTCAAACTGCGAATACGTGCAGAGAGCCAGAATTTGGCTCCAAATATGGACTCAGGCGTCGAAATTGAGAAGTTTGGGATATTTTTGAAAACTGCAGGGGAGTTTGGGACAAATATGACCAAACACCGCTTTCAGTACTTGGCATATGTTGGGTATAAAAAAGTCACAATTTCAAACTGCGAATACGTGCAGGGAGCAAGAATTCGGCTTCCAAAATATGGCTCATGGCTGGAAATTGGGATGTTTTGGATATTTTGAAAAATTGCAGGGGGAATTGGGACAAATGTGACCAAACGCCCCTTTTAGTACTTGGCATATGTTGGGTATAAAAAAGTCGTAATTTAAAACAGCGAATACGTGCAGAGAGCCAGAATTTGGCTCCAAAATATGGCTCAGGCTCGAAATTGGGATTTGGGATATTTCGAAAACTGCAGGGGAATTTTGTGCAAAATGTCACTCACTGCCGCTTTCAAGGACTTGGCATATGTTGGGAATAAAAAGTCGTAATTTCAAACTGCGAATACGTGCATAGAGCAAGTAAGTAAGTAATTATCAAAAGAAGGCACCAAACCGGGAAGGCTATGTAGCACCATCAAATACGCAAAATAATCAGAGGGCGCTAAATATCACCAAGGATGCCAATACGAGAACAAAAACGCATAAGGCGAACGATATCAAAAGTATCCGAGTCACCAAGAATTCTATCGAGGGACAGGTGACCGCGAGGGGCGGTCGGAAAGCAAGACACACGCTCGTCCTGGAAGTCAGGACATTCAAGAAGGACATGCACGACCGTAAGAGGGACAATGCAACTAGGACAATAAGGAGCAGGGCGGCGCTCCATCAAGTGACCATGGGTTAAGCGAGTATGGCCAATACGCAACCTCGCCAGAGCTGTTTCCCACCGCCGGTTACGGTGGAAGGAGGACGGCCACGAGGAAACACAACATTTAAGAGTACGTAGCTTGTTACCAGTAACAGACAACCAAGAAGCCTGCCAACGGGTAAGGACTGAGGAATGGATAACTGGGTAAAAGTCGGAATACGGAATGCCTTTACGAGAGATGGGACAAGAGCGGACAGCTTCCTTAGCGGCAGCATCCGCACGCTCATTTAAAGACACACCAATATGGCTGGGAACCCAACAAAACTCAACCGACTTAAATTTACTGTGAACGAGAAACAGCCAATGCTGGATCTCGACAACTACTGGATGAACCGGATTAAAGGACCCGAGAGCCATGAGGGCACTACGAGAGTCAACAACAACCACAAAGGAAGACTGACAACGAGAAAGCAGGAGACGAAGAGCATAGAGAATAGCATAAAGTTCTGCTGTAAAGATGCTAGTCTCCGGAGGCAAGCGACACATATAAGTGCGATCAGGAAAAACAACAGAGTAGCCAACACCGTCCGCTGACTTAGACCCATCGGTGAAGACAGAAACGGAGCGGGAGTGAGAAGAAAAGTGCTCGAGGAAAAGGCGTTTTAGAACCGTAGGAGGGGTAAAAGCTTTAGTGATACGGGTCAAGGAAGTACAAAACCGCGGAAGAGGGACCCTCCACGGGGGCAAAGAAGGAACAACACGAGGAGAAACATCAGAAATACGAACGGAAAGAGAATCCTGTAGGCGAGATAACCGGACAGAAAGAGGGAGGTGGTGAAGAGGAACAGGAACCGCAGGAGGGGTAAAAGTTAAAGCACGACAGAGGCGAGAGGAAGGATGTTGCAAGGACCGCGCAAGATAGCGAAGACAGTAGCGATCACGGCGGTCCTGGAGAGACAGGAAGCCAGTGTCAACATACAAGCTAAGGACGGGAGTCGAACGAAAGGCACCAGAACTGAGGCGCAACCCAGTATGGTGCAAAGCATCAAGACGGCGAAGAGTAGAAGGAGAAGCAGACGAGTAAGTAGGGCAACCATAATCGAGCTTAGACAGGACGAGAGAGGAATGTAAAGCAAGGAGAGTGCGCCTATCTGCCCCCCAAGAAGTATGGGACAAGACCCGAAGGAGGGTAAGGGCCTTAGAGCACTCAACACGGAGGTAAGAGATATGGGGAGACCAAGACAAACGAGTGTCAAGGAATAACCCCAAAAGCTTCGCGGAATCTTTGTTTTCAAGGGGATGACCATAAAGTGACAAAGAGGGACGAAGAACAACCCGTTTCCGCGTAAAAGTCATGGCACAAGTCTTAGAAGTAGAGAACTTGAAGCCATGACCTGTGGCCCAAGACGACACGGCATCAATTGCAAGTTGAAGCCGGCGTTGAAGGAGAGGCGAATCATCACCCTGACAACAAAGGGTAAGATCATCGACATAGAGAGCGGAGAAGACACCAGAAGGAAGAGAGGAAAGAAGACCATTGAGGGCAACCAGAAAAAGAGTAGTGCTCAGAACACTACCCTGGGGCACACCTTCGTATTGCTGAAAAGAGGGAGAGAGCGGTACCAAGGCGCACCCGAAAGGAACGACGAGAGAGGAAGCTGCGGAGAAAGAGAGGGAGATGACCACGAAGGCCAAAAGAATGAAGTTGAGATAGGATATGATAACGCCAAGTGGTGTCGTAAGCCTTTTCTAGGTCAAAAAGGACGGCAACAACGGAGGTCTTCGCAGCAAAAGCAGTACGAATAGACCTCCAAGTTCACCAGGACATCTGTCGTGCTGCGGCACTTGCGGAAACCAAATTGAGAAGGGAGAGGAGGTGATGGTGTTCCAGGAACCACATCAGACGAACGTTAACCATACGTTCAAAGAGTTTGCAGACACAACTTGTGAGAGCAATAGGGCGAAAGTCCTTAGGGGAAGTACCCAGAGACCCCGGTTTGCGAACAGGGAGGACAACGGCATCGAGCCAGTCCTCAGGGACTGACGACGACTCCCAGATCCGATTATACAGACTCAGTAAATACTGAGACGTGCTCGGAGGGAGATGGCGAAGCATCTCATAATGAATACCATCGGAGCCCGCCGCCGTAGAACCGCAGAGGGCCAGGGCAGAACGAAGTTCAGAGAGAGAGAAGGGATCATTATAGGGAAGCTGAAGATGAGTGCAGAAATCTAAAGGACGAGACTCAAGGACAGGTTTACGAAGAAGGAAAGATTGGGGAAGATGAAGACCAGAGCTAACAGAAGAAAAGTGGGAACCCAGTTCGGAAGCGACCTGCAACGGGTCCGCCACAAGAGTATCATGGAGGTGAAGGACCGGTGAAACATCGGGAACGAACTTACCCGCTATCTTGCGGATACGCTTCCAGATCTGGGATCGAGGGGTCTCGGACGTAATTGTTGAGACATAAGATGCCCAACATTCACGTTTAGCCGTACGGATGGCCCTACGGGCCACCGCACTCGCTTTCCGAAAGAAAAGAAAAGAATCGGTCGTCTGCCTACGGCGGTGCCTCTTCCAGGCTGCACGCTTACAGCGGACAGCCCGAGCACAGTCCGCATTCCACCAGGGAACGCACTTCCGTGGACCCCGAGAGGAAGAGCGAGGAATAGAGCGGAGGGCAGCGTTGAAGACAGTGTCATGAAAAAGGAGGAGAGCGCGAGAGAGAGGCAGAAGGGTGAGGTCAGGAGAGCAGCACTGAGGGTAAATAGGGTCCAGTCTGCCTTAGCAA
>NW_027189810.1:75000-80000 GCF_040958095.1 Procambarus clarkii | reverse complement strand
AACCTAACCTAACCTAACCTAACCTAACCTAACCTAACCTAACCTAACCTAACCTAACCTAACCTAACCTAACCTAACCTAACCTAACCTAACCTAACCTAACCTAACCTAACCTAACCTAACCTAACCTAACCTAACCTAACCTAACCTAACCTAACCTAACCTAACCTAACCTAACCTAACCTAACCTAACCTAACCTAACCTAACCTAACCTAACCTAACCTAACCTAACCTAACCTAACCTAACCTAACCTAACCTAACCTAACCTAACCTAACCTAACCTAACCTAACCTAACCTAACCTAACCTAACCTAACCTAACCTAACCTAACCTAACCTAACCTAACCTAACCTAACCTAACCTAACCTAACCTAACCTAACCTAACCTAACCTAACCTAACCTAACCTAACCTAACCTAACCTAACCTAACCTAACCTAACCTAACCTAACCTAACCTAACCTAACCTAACCTAACCTAACCTAACCTAACCTAACCTAACCTAACCTAACCTAACCTAACCTAACCTAACCTAACCTAACCTAACCTAACCTAACCTAACCTAACCTAACCTAACCTAACCTAACCTAACCTAACCTAACCTAACCTAACCTAACCTAACCTAACCTAACCTAACCTAACCTAACCTAACCTAACCTAACCTAACCTAACCTAACCTAACCTAACCTAACCTAACCTAACCTAACCTAACCTAACCTAACCTAACCTAACCTAACCTAACCTAACCTAACCTAACCTAACCTAACCTAACCTAACCTAACCTAACCTAACCTAACCTAACCTAACCTAACCTAACCTAACCTAACCTAACCTAACCTAACCTAACCTAACCTAACCTAACCTAACCTAACCTAACCTAACCTAACCTAACCTAACCTAACCTAACCTAACCTAACCTAACCTAACCTAACCTAACCTAACCTAACCTAACCTAACCTAACCTAACCTAACCTAACCTAACCTAACCTAACCTAACCTAACCTAACCTAACCTAACCTAACCTAACCTAACCTAACCTAACCTAACCTAACCTAACCTAACCTAACCTAACCTAACCTAACCTAACCTAACCTAACCTAACCTAACCTAACCTAACCTAACCTAACCTAACCTAACCTAACCTAACCTAACCTAACCTAACCTAACCTAACCTAACCTAACCTAACCTAACCTAACCTAACCTAACCTAACCTAACCTAACCTAACCTAACCTAACCTAACCTAACCTAACCTAACCTAACCTAACCTAACCTAACCTAACCTAACCTAACCTAACCTAACCTAACCTAACCTAACCTAACCTAACCTAACCTAACCTAACCTAACCTAACCTAACCTAACCTAACCTAACCTAACCTAACCTAACCTAACCTAACCTAACCTAACCTAACCTAACCTAACCTAACCTAACCTAACCTAACCTAACCTAACCTAACCTAACCTAACCTAACCTAACCTAACCTAACCTAACCTAACCTAACCTAACCTAACCTAACCTAACCTAACCTAACCTAACCTAACCTAACCTAACCTAACCTAACCTAACCTAACCTAACCTAACCTAACCTAACCTAACCTAACCTAACCTAACCTAACCTAACCTAACCTAACCTAACCTAACCTAACCTAACCTAACCTAACCTAACCTAACCTAACCTAACCTAACCTAACCTAACCTAACCTAACCTAACCTAACCTAACCTAACCTAACCTAACCTAACCTAACCTAACCTAACCTAACCTAACCTAACCTAACCTAACCTAACCTAACCTAACCTAACCTAACCTAACCTAACCTAACCTAACCTAACCTAACCTAACCTAACCTAACCTAACCTAACCTAACCTAACCTAACCTAACCTAACCTAACCTAACCTAACCTAACCTAACCTAACCTAACCTAACCTAACCTAACCTAACCTAACCTAACCTAACCTAACCTAACCTAACCTAACCTAACCTAACCTAACCTAACCTAACCTAACCTAACCTAACCTAACCTAACCTAACCTAACCTACCTAACCTAACCTAACCTAACCTAACCTAACCTAACCTAACCTAACCTAACCTAACCTAACCTAACCTAACCTAACCTAACCTAACCTAACCTAACCTAACCTAACCTAACCTAACCTAACCTAACCTAACCTAACCTAACCTAACCTAACCTAACCTAACCTAACCTAACCTAACCTAACCTAACCTAACCTAACCTAACCTAACCTAACCTAACCTAACCTAACCTAACCTAACCTAACCTAACCTAACCTAACCTAACCTAACCTAACCTAACCTAACCTAACCTAACCTAACCTAACCTAACCTAACCTAACCTAACCTAACCTAACCTAACCTAACCTAACCTAACCTAACCTAACCTAACCTAACCTAACCTAACCTAACCTAACCTAACCTAACCTAACCTAACCTAACCTAACCTAACCTAACCTAACCTAACCTAACCTAACCTAACCTAACCTAACCTAACCTAACCTAACCTAACCTAACCTAACCTAACCTAACCTAACCTAACCTAACCTAACCTAACCTAACCTAACCTAACCTAACCTAACCTAACCTAACCTAACCTAACCTAACCTAACCTAACCTAACCTAACCTAACCTAACCTAACCTAACCTAACCTAACCTAACCTAACCTAACCTAACCTAACCTAACCTAACCTAACCTAACCTAACCTAACCTAACCTAACCTAACCTAACCTAACCTAACCTAACCTAACCTAACCTAACCTAACCTAACCTAACCTAACCTAACCTAACCTAACCTAACCTAACCTAACCTAACCTAACCTAACCTAACCTAACCTAACCTAACCTAACCTAACCTAACCTAACCTAACCTAACCTAACCTAACCTAACCTAACCTAACCTAACCTAACCTAACCTAACCTAACCTAACCTAACCTAACCTAACCTAACCTAACCTAACCTAACCTAACCTAACCTAACCTAACCTAACCTAACCTAACCTAACCTAACCTAACCTAACCTAACCTAACCTAACCTAACCTAACCTAACCTAACCTAACCTAACCTAACCTAACCTAACCTAACCTAACCTAACCTAACCTAACCTAACCTAACCTAACCTAACCTAACCTAACCTAACCTAACCTAACCTAACCTAACCTAACCTAACCTAACCTAACCTAACCTAACCTAACCTAACCTAACCTAACCTAACCTAACCTAACCTAACCTAACCTAACCTAACCTAACCTAACCTAACCTAACCTAACCTAACCTAACCTAACCTAACCTAACCTAACCTACCTAACCTAACCTAACCTAACCTAACCTAACCTAACCTAACCTAACCTAACCTAACCTAACCTAACCTAACCTAACCTAACCTAACCTAACCTAACCTAACCTAACCTAACCTAACCTAACCTACCTAACCTAACCTAACCTAACCTAACCTAACCTAACCTAACCTAACCTAACCTAACCTAACCTAACCTAACCTAACCTAACCTAACCTAACCTAACCTAACCTAACCTAACCTAACCTAACCTAACCTAACCTAACCTAACCTAACCTAACCTAACCTAACCTAACCTAACCTAACCTAACCTAACCTAACCTAACCTAACCTAACCTAACCTAACCTAACCTAACCTAACCTAACCTAACCTAACCTAACCTAACCTAACCTAACCTAACCTAACCTAACCTAACCTAACCTAACCTAACCTAACCTAACCTAACCTAACCTAACCTAACCTAACCTAACCTAACCTAACCTAACCTAACCTAACCTAACCTAACCTAACCTAACCTAACCTAACCTAACCTAACCTAACCTAACCTAACCTAACCTAACCTAACCTAACCTAACCTAACCTAACCTAACCTAACCTAACCTAACCTAACCTAACCTAACCTAACCTAACCTAACCTAACCTAACCTAACCTAACCTAACCTAACCTAACCTAACCTAACCTAACCTAACCTAACCTAACCTAACCTAACCTAACCTAACCTAACCTAACCTAACCTAACCTAACCTAACCTAACCTAACCTAACCTAACCTAACCTAACCTAACCTAACCTAACCTAACCTAACCTAACCTAACCTAACCTAACCTAACCTAACCTAACCTAACCTAACCTAACCTAACCTAACCTAACCTAACCTAACCTAACCTAACCTAACCTAACCTAACCTAACCTAACCTAACCTAACCTAACCTAACCTAACCTAACCTAACCTAACCTAACCTAACCTAACCTAACCTAACCTAACCTAACCTAACCTAACCTAACCTAACCTAACCTAACCTAACCTAACCTAACCTAACCTAACCTAACCTAACCTAACCTAACCTAACCTAACCTAACCTAACCTAACCTAACCTAACCTAACCTAACCTAACCTAACCTAACCTAACCTAACCTAACCTAACCTAACCTAACCTAACCTAACCTAACCTAACCTAACCTAACCTAACCTAACCTAACCTAACCTAACCTAACCTAACCTAACCTAACCTAACCTAACCTAACCTAACCTAACCTAACCTAACCTAACCTAACCTAACCTAACCTAACCTAACCTAACCTAACCTAACCTAACCTAACCTAACCTAACCTAACCTAACCTAACCTAACCTAACCTAACCTAACCTAACCTAACCTAACCTAACCTAACCTAACCTAACCTAACCTAACCTAACCTAACCTAACCTAACCTAACCTAACCTAACCTAACCTAACCTAACCTAACCTAACCTAACCTAACCTAACCTAACCTAACCTAACCTAACCTAACCTAACCTAACCTAACCTAACCTAACCTAACCTAACCTAACCTAACCTAACCTAACCTAACCTAACCTAACCTAACCTAACCTAACCTAACCTAACCTAACCTAACCTAACCTAACCTAACCTAACCTAACCTAACCTAACCTAACCTAACCTAACCTAACCTAACCTAACCTAAC
>NW_027189810.1:60000-70000 GCF_040958095.1 Procambarus clarkii | reverse complement strand
AACCTAACCTAACCTAACCTAACCTAACCTAACCTAACCTAACCTAACCTAACCTAACCTAACCTAACCTAACCTAACCTAACCTAACCTAACCTAACCTAACCTAACCTAACCTAACCTAACCTAACCTAACCTAACCTAACCTAACCTAACCTAACCTAACCTAACCTAACCTAACCTAACCTAACCTAACCTAACCTAACCTAACCTAACCTAACCTAACCTAACCTAACCTAACCTAACCTAACCTAACCTAACCTAACCTAACCTAACCTAACCTAACCTAACCTAACCTAACCTAACCTAACCTAACCTAACCTAACCTAACCTAACCTAACCTAACCTAACCTAACCTAACCTAACCTAACCTAACCTAACCTAACCTAACCTAACCTAACCTAACCTAACCTAACCTAACCTAACCTAACCTAACCTAACCTAACCTAACCTAACCTAACCTAACCTAACCTAACCTAACCTAACCTAACCTAACCTAACCTAACCTAACCTAACCTAACCTAACCTAACCTAACCTAACCTAACCTAACCTAACCTAACCTAACCTAACCTAACCTAACCTAACCTAACCTAACCTAACCTAACCTAACCTAACCTAACCTAACCTAACCTAACCTAACCTAACCTAACCTAACCTAACCTAACCTAACCTAACCTAACCTAACCTAACCTAACCTAACCTAACCTAACCTAACCTAACCTAACCTAACCTAACCTAACCTAACCTAACCTAACCTAACCTAACCTAACCTAACCTAACCTAACCTAACCTAACCTAACCTAACCTAACCTAACCTAACCTAACCTAACCTAACCTAACCTAACCTAACCTAACCTAACCTAACCTAACCTAACCTAACCTAACCTAACCTAACCTAACCTAACCTAACCTAACCTAACCTAACCTAACCTAACCTAACCTAACCTAACCTAACCTAACCTAACCTAACCTAACCTAACCTAACCTAACCTAACCTAACCTAACCTAACCTAACCTAACCTAACCTAACCTAACCTAACCTAACCTAACCTAACCTAACCTAACCTAACCTAACCTAACCTAACCTAACCTAACCTAACCTAACCTAACCTAACCTAACCTAACCTAACCTAACCTAACCTAACCTAACCTAACCTAACCTAACCTAACCTAACCTAACCTAACCTAACCTAACCTAACCTAACCTAACCTAACCTAACCTAACCTAACCTAACCTAACCTAACCTAACCTAACCTAACCTAACCTAACCTAACCTAACCTAACCTAACCTAACCTAACCTAACCTAACCTAACCTAACCTAACCTAACCTAACCTAACCTAACCTAACCTAACCTAACCTAACCTAACCTAACCTAACCTAACCTAACCTAACCTAACCTAACCTAACCTAACCTAACCTAACCTAACCTAACCTAACCTAACCTAACCTAACCTAACCTAACTAACCTAACCTAACCTAACCTAACCTAACCTACCTACCTAACCTAACCCTAACCTAACCTAACCTAACCTAACCTAACCTACCTAACATAACCTAACCTAACCTAACCTAACCTAACCTAACTAACCTAACCTAACCTAACCTAACCTAACCTAACCTAACCTAACCTAACCTAACCTAACCTAACCTAACCTAACCTACCTAACCTAACCTAACCTAACCTAACCTAACCTAACCTAACCTAACCTAACCTAACCTAACCTAACCTAACCTAACCTAACCTAACCTAACCTAACCTAACCTAACCTAACCTAACCTAACCTAACCTAACCTAACCTAACCTAACCTAACCTAACCTAACCTAACCTAACCTAACCTAACCTAACCTAACCTAACCTAACCTAACCTAACCTAACCTAACCTAACCTAACCTAACCTAACCTAACCTAACCTAACCTAACCTAACCTAACCTAACCTAACCTAACCTAACCTAACCTAACCTAACCTAACCTAACCTAACCTAACCTAACCTAACCTAACCTAACCTAACCTAACCTAACCTAACCTAACCTAACCTAACCTAACCTAACCTAACCTAACCTAACCTAACCTAACCTAACCTAACCTAACCTAACCTAACCTAACCTAACCTAACCTAACCTAACCTAACCTAACCTAACCTAACCTAACCTAACCTAACCTAACCTAACCTAACCTAACCTAACCTAACCTAACCTAACCTAACCTAACCTAACCTAACCTAACCTAACCTAACCTAACCTAACCTAACCTAACCTAACCTAACCTAACCTAACCTAACCTAACCTAACCTAACCTAACCTAACCTAACCTAACCTAACCTAACCTAACCTAACCTAACCTAACCTAACCTAACCTAACCTAACCTAACCTAACCTAACCTAACCTAACCTAACCTAACCTAACCTAACCTAACCTAACCTAACCTAACCTAACCTAACCTAACCTAACCTAACCTAACCTAACCTAACCTAACCTAACCTAACCTAACCTAACCTAACCTAACCTAACCTAACCTAACCTAACCTAACCTAACCTAACCTAACCTAACCTAACCTAACCTAACCTAACCTAACCTAACCTAACCTAACCTAACCTAACCTAACCTAACCTAACCTAACCTAACCTAACCTAACCTAACCTAACCTAACCTAACCTAACCTAACCTAACCTAACCTAACCTAACCTAACCTAACCTAACCTAACCTAACTACCTAACCTAACCTAACCTAACCTAACCTAACCTAACCTACCCTAACTAACCTAACCTACCTAACCTAACCTAACCTAACCTAACCTAACCTAACCTAACCTAACCTAACCTAACCTAACCTAACCTAACCTAACCTAACCTAACCTAACCTAACCTAACCTAACCTAACCTAACCTAACCTAACCTAACCTAACCTAACCTAACCTAACCTAACCTAACCTAACCTAACCTAACCTAACCTAACCTAACCTAACCTAACCTAACCTAACCTAACCTAACCTAACCTAACCTAACCTAACCTAACCTAACCTAACCTAACCTAACCTAACCTAACCTAACCTAACCTAACCTAACCTAACCTAACCTAACCTAACCTAACCTAACCTAACCTAACCTAACCTAACCTAACCTAACCTAACCTAACCTAACCTAACCTAACCTAACCTAACCTAACCTAACCTAACCTAACCTAACCTAACCTAACCTAACCTAACCTAACCTAACCTAACCTAACCTAACCTAACCTAACCTAACCTAACCTAACCTAACCTAACCTAACCTAACCTAACCTAACCTAACCTAACCTAACCTAACCTAACCTAACCTAACCTAACCTAACCTAACCTAACCTAACCTAACCTAACCTAACCTAACCTAACCTAACCTAACCTAACCTAACCTAACCTAACCTAACCTAACCTAACCTAACCTAACCTAACCTAACCTAACCTAACCTAACCTAACCTAACCTAACCTAACCTAACCTAACCTAACCTAACCTAACCTAACCTAACCTAACCTAACCTAACCTAACCTAACCTAACCTAACCTAACCTAACCTAACCTAACCTAACCTAACCTAACCTAACCTAACCTAACCTAACCTAACCTAACCTAACCTAACCTAACCTAACCTAACCTAACCTAACCTAACCTAACCTAACCTAACCTAACCTAACCTAACCTAACCTAACCTAACCTAACCTAACCTAACCTAACCTAACCTAACCTAACCTAACCTAACCTAACCTAACCTAACCTAACCTAACCTAACCTAACCTAACCTAACCTAACCTAACCTAACCTAACCTAACCTAACCTAACCTAACCTAACCTAACCTAACCTAACCTAACCTAACCTAACCTAACCTAACCTAACCTAACCTAACCTAACCTAACCTAACCTAACCTAACCTAACCTAACCTAACCTAACCTAACCTAACCTAACCTAACCTAACCTAACCTAACCTAACCTAACCTAACCTAACCTAACCTAACCTAACCTAACCTAACCTAACCTAACCTAACCTAACCTAACCTAACCTAACCTAACCTAACCTAACCTAACCTAACCTAACCTAACCTAACCTAACCTAACCTAACCTAACCTAACCTAACCTAACCTAACCTAACCTAACCTAACCTAACCTAACCTAACCTAACCTAACCTAACCTAACCTAACCTAACCTAACCTAACCTAACCTAACCTAACCTAACCTAACCTAACCTAACCTAACCTAACCTAACCTAACCTAACCTAACCTAACCTAACCTAACCTAACCTAACCTAACCTAACCTAACCTAACCTAACCTAACCTAACCTAACCTAACCTAACCTAACCTAACCTAACCTAACCTAACCTAACCTAACCTAACCTAACCTAACCTAACCTAACCTAACCTAACCTAACCTAACCTAACCTAACCTAACCTAACCTAACCTAACCTAACCTAACCTAACCTAACCTAACCTAACCTAACCTAACCTAACCTAACCTAACCTAACCTAACCTAACCTAACCTAACCTAACCTAACCTAACCTAACCTAACCTAACCTAACCTAACCTAACCTAACCTAACCTAACCTAACCTAACCTAACCTAACCTAACCTAACCTAACCTAACCTAACCTAACCTAACCTAACCTAACCTAACCTAACCTAACCTAACCTAACCTAACCTAACCTAACCTAACCTAACCTAACCTAACCTAACCTAACCTAACCTAACCTAACCTAACCTAACCTAACCTAACCTAACCTAACCTAACCTAACCTAACCTAACCTAACCTAACCTAACCTAACCTAACCTAACCTAACCTAACCTAACCTAACCTAACCTAACCTAACCTAACCTAACCTAACCTAACCTAACCTAACCTAACCTAACCTAACCTAACCTAACCTAACCTAACCTAACCTAACCTAACCTAACCTAACCTAACCTAACCTAACCTAACCTAACCTAACCTAACCTAACCTAACCTAACCTAACCTAACCTAACCTAACCTAACCTAACCTAACCTAACCTAACCTAACCTAACCTAACCTAACCTAACCTAACCTAACCTAACCTAACCTAACCTAACCTAACCTAACCTAACCTAACCTAACCTAACCTAACCTAACCTAACCTAACCTAACCTAACCTAACCTAACCTAACCTAACCTAACCTAACCTAACCTAACCTAACCTAACCTAACCTAACCTAACCTAACCTAACCTAACCTAACCTAACCTAACCTAACCTAACCTAACCTAACCTAACCTAACCTAACCTAACCTAACCTAACCTAACCTAACCTAACCTAACCTAACCTAACCTAACCTAACCTAACCTAACCTAACCTAACCTAACCTAACCTAACCTAACCTAACCTAACCTAACCTAACCTAACCTAACCTAACCTAACCTAACCTAACCTAACCTAACCTAACCTAACCTAACCTAACCTAACCTAACCTAACCTAACCTAACCTAACCTAACCTAACCTAACCTAACCTAACCTAACCTAACCTAACCTAACCTAACCTAACCTAACCTAACCTAACCTAACCTAACCTAACCTAACCTAACCTAACCTAACCTAACCTAACCTAACCTAACCTAACCTAACCTAACCTAACCTAACCTAACCTAACCTAACCTAACCTAACCTAACCTAACCTAACCTAACCTAACCTAACCTAACCTAACCTAACCTAACCTAACCTAACCTAACCTAACCTAACCTAACCTAACCTAACCTAACCTAACCTAACCTAACCTAACCTAACCTAACCTAACCTAACCTAACCTAACCTAACCTAACCTAACCTAACCTAACCTAACCTAACCTAACCTAACCTAACCTAACCTAACCTAACCTAACCTAACCTAACCTAACCTAACCTACACTAACCTAACCTAACCTAACCTAACCTAACCTAACCTAACCTAACCTAACCTAACCTAACCTAACCTAACCTAACCTAACCTAACCTAACCTAACCTAACCTAACCTAACCTAACCTAACCTAACCTAACCTAACCTAACCTAACCTAACCTAACCTAACCTAACCTAACCTAACCTAACCTAACCTAACCTAACCTAACCTAACCTAACCTAACCTAACCTAACCTAACCTAACCTAACCTAACCTAACCTAACCTAACCTAACCTAACCTAACCTAACCTAACCTAACCTAACCTAACCTAACCTAACCTAACCTAACCTAACCTAACCTAACCTAACCTAACCTAACCTAACCTAACCTAACCTAACCTAACCTAACCTAACCTAACCTAACCTAACCTAACCTAACCTAACCTAACCTAACCTAACCTAACCTAACCTAACCTAACCTAACCTAACCTAACCTAACCTAACCTAACCTAACCTAACCTAACCTAACCTAACCTAACCTAACCTAACCTAACCTAACCTAACCTAACCTAACCTAACCTAACCTAACCTAACCTAACCTAACCTAACCTAACCTAACCTAACCTAACCTAACCTAACCTAACCTAACCTAACCTAACCTAACCTAACCTAACCTAACCTAACCTAACCTAACCTAACCTAACCTAACCTAACCTAACCTAACCTAACCTAACCTAACCTAACCTAACCTAACCTAACCTAACCTAACCTAACCTAACCTAACCTAACCTAACCTAACCTAACCTAACCTAACCTAACCTAACCTAACCTAACCTAACCTAACCTAACCTAACCTAACCTAACCTAACCTAACCTAACCTAACCTAACCTAACCTAACCTAACCTAACCTAACCTAACCTAACCTAACCTAACCTAACCTAACCTAACCTAACCTAACCTAACCTAACCTAACCTAACCTAACCTAACCTAACCTAACCTAACCTAACCTAACCTAACCTAACCTAACCTAACCTAACCTAACCTAACCTAACCTAACCTAACCTAACCTAACCTAACCTAACCTAACCTAACCTAACCTAACCTAACCTAACCTAACCTAACCTAACCTAACCTAACCTAACCTAACCTAACCTAACCTAACCTAACCTAACCTAACCTAACCTAACCTAACCTAACCTAACCTAACCTAACCTAACCTAACCTAACCTAACCTAACCTAACCTAACCTAACCTAACCTAACCTAACCTAACCTAACCTAACCTAACCTAACCTAACCTAACCTAACCTAACCTAACCTAACCTAACCTAACCTAACCTAACCTAACCTAACCTAACCTAACCTAACCTAACCTAACCTAACCTAACCTAACCTAACCTAACCTAACCTAACCTAACCTAACCTAACCTAACCTAACCTAACCTAACCTAACCTAACCTAACCTAACCTAACCTAACCTAACCTAACCTAACCTACCTAACCTAACCTAACCTAACCTAACCTAACCTAACCTAACCTAACCTAACCTAACCTAACCTAACCTAACCTAACCTAACCTAACCTAACCTAACCTAACCTAACCTAACCTAACCTAACCTAACCTAACCTAACCTAACCTAACCTAACCTAACCTAACCTAACCTAACCTAACCTAACCTAACCTAACCTAACCTAACCTAACCTAACCTAACCTAACCTAACCTAACCTAACCTAACCTAACCTAACCTAACCTAACCTAACCTAACCTAACCTAACCTAACCTAACCTAACCTAACCTAACCTAACCTAACCTAACCTAACCTAACCTAACCTAACCTAACCTAACCTAACCTAACCTAACCTAACCTAACCTAACCTAACCTAACCTAACCTAACCTAACCTAACCTAACCTAACCTAACCTAACCTAACCTAACCTAACCTAACCTAACCTAACCTAACCTAACCTAACCTAACCTAACCTAACCTAACCTAACCTAACCTAACCTAACCTAACCTAACCTAACCTAACCTAACCTAACCTAACCTAACCTAACCTAACCTAACCTAACCTAACCTAACCTAACCTAACCTAACCTAACCTAACCTAACCTAACCTAACCTAACCTAACCTAACCTAACCTAACCTAACCTAACCTAACCTAACCTAACCTAACCTAACCTAACCTAACCTAACCTAACCTAACCTAACCTAACCTAACCTAACCTAACCTAACCTAACCTAACCTAACCTAACCTAACCTAACCTAACCTAACCTAACCTAACCTAACCTAACCTAACCTAACCTAACCTAACCTAACCTAACCTAACCTAACCTAACCTAACCTAACCTAACCTAACCTAACCTAACCTAACCTAACCTAACCTAACCTAACCTAACCTAACCTAACCTAACCTAACCTAACCTAACCTAACCTAACCTAACCTAACCTAACCTAACCTAACCTAACCTAACCTAACCTAACCTAACCTAACCTAACCTAACCTAACCTAACCTAACCTAACCTAACCTAACCTAACCTAACCTAACCTAACCTAACCTAACCTAACCTAACCTAACCTAACCTAACCTAACCTAACCTAACCTAACCTAACCTAACCTAACCTAACCTAACCTAACCTAACCTAACCTAACCTAACCTAACCTAACCTAACCTAACCTAACCTAACCTAACCTAACCTAACCTAACCTAACCTAACCTAACCTAACCTAACCTAACCTAACCTAACCTAACCTAACCTAACCTAACCTAACCTAACCTAACCTAACCTAACCTAACCTAACCTAACCTAACCTAACCTAACCTAACCTAACCTAACCTAACCTAACCTAACCTAACCTAACCTAACCTAACCTAACCTAACCTAACCTAACCTAACCTAACCTAACCTAACCTAACCTAACCTAACCTAACCTAACCTAACCTAACCTAACCTAACCTAACCTAACCTAACCTAACCTAACCTAACCTAACCTAACCTAACCTAACCTAACCTAACCTAACCTAACCTAACCTAACCTAACCTAACCTAACCTAACCTAACCTAACCTAACCTAACCTAACCTAACCTAACCTAACCTAACCTAACCTAACCTAACCTAACCTAACCTAACCTAACCTAACCTAACCTAACCTAACCTAACCTAACCTAACCTAACCTAACCTAACCTAACCTAACCTAACCTAACCTAACCTAACCTAACCTAACCTAACCTAACCTAACCTAACCTAACCTAACCTAACCTAACCTAACCTAACCTAACCTAACCTAACCTAACCTAACCTAACCTAACCTAACCTAACCTAACCTAACCTAACCTAACCTAACCTAACCTAACCTAACCTAACCTAACCTAACCTAACCTAACCTAACCTAACCTAACCTAACCTAACCTAACCTAACCTAACCTAACCTAACCTAACCTAACCTAACCTAACCTAACCTAACCTAACCTAACCTAACCTAACCTAACCTAACCTAACCTAACCTAACCTAACCTAACCTAACCTAACCTAACCTAACCTAACCTAACCTAACCTAACCTAACCTAACCTAACCTAACCTAACCTAACCTAACCTAACCTAACCTAACCTAACCTAACCTAACCTAACCTAACCTAACCTAACCTAACCTAACCTAACCTAACCTAACCTAACCTAACCTAACCTAACCTAACCTAACCTAACCTAACCTAACCTAACCTAACCTAACCTAACCTAACCTAACCTAACCTAACCTAACCTAACCTAACCTAACCTAACCTAACACTGGGCTACTTTCGCTACTAGTAACGTAGAAATTGGGCTACTTATGCTACTAGTAGCCTCAAAATTGGGCTACTTTTGCTACTAGTAGCCCAAATTGGACTACTTATAGCCCAAATTTTGGGCTACTTTCGATACTAGTAGCCCAAAATTGGGCTACTTTTGCTATTACTAGCCCAAAAGTTGGGCTACCTTCGCGACTAGTAGCCTAAAAATTCGGCTAATTTCGCTACTAGTAGCACGAAATTGGGCTACTTATAAACAAAAAAATGGGCTACTTTCGCTACTAGTAGCCCAAAAATTTGGCAAACTAATCTAACCTTACCTAACCTAACCTTA
>NW_027189810.1:0-52500 GCF_040958095.1 Procambarus clarkii | reverse complement strand
TTTTGCTACTAGTAGCCCAAATTGGACTACTTATAGCCCAAATTTTGGGCTACTTTCGCTACTAGTAGCCCAAAATTGGGCTACTTTTGCTATTACTAGCCCGAAAGTTGGGCTACCTTCGCCACTAGTAGCCTAAAAATTCGGCTACTTTCGCTACTAGTAGCACGAAATTGGGCTACTTATACAAAAAAATGGGCTACTTTCGCTACTAGTAGCCCAAAAATTTGGCAAACTAATCTAACCTTACCTAACCTATCCTTACCAAACCTAACCTAACCTAACCTGACCTGACCTAACCTAACCTAACCTATCCTTACCAAACCTAACCTCACCTAACCTAACCTAACCTAACCTAACCCAACCTAACCTAATCTTACCCAAACTAACCTCACCTAACCCAACCTAACCTAACCTAACCTAACCTAACCTAACTCAAACTAACCTAACCTAACCTAACCTAACTCAAACTAACCTAACCTAACCTAACCTAACCTATCCTAACCAAACGTGACCAAACCTTACCTAACCTAACCTAACCTAACCCAACCTAACCTAACCTAACCTAACCCAACCTAACCTAACCTAACCTAACCTAACCCAAACTAACCCAAACTAACCTAACCTTACCTAACCTAACCCAACCTAACCTAACCTAACCAAACCTAACTTAACCTAACCCAACCTAACCTAACCTAACCTAACCTAACCTTACCTAACCTAACCTAACTTAACCTAACCCAACCTAACCTATCCTAACCTAACCTAACCTAACCTAACCCAACCTAACCTAACCTAACCTATCCTAATCTAACCTAACCCAACCTAACCTAACCTAACCTAACCTAACTTAACCTAACTTAACCTAACCTAACTTAACCTAACCTAACCCCACCTTACCTAACCTAACCTAACCTAACCCAACCTAACCTAACCCAACCTAACCTAACCTAACCTAACCTAACCTAACTTAACCTAACCTAACCCAACCTAACCTAACCTAACATAACCTAACCTAACCTAACCTAACCTAACCCAACCTATTCTAACCTAACCCAAACTAACCTAACCTAACCTAACCTAACCTTACCTAACCTAACCTAACCTAACCTAACCCAACTTAACCTAACCTAACCTAACTCAAACTAACATAACCTAACCTAAACTAACTTAACCTAACCTAACCGAACCTAACCTAACCTAACCTAACCTAACCTAACCTATCCTAGCCTAACCTAACCTAACTTAACCTAACCTAACCCAACCTAACCCAACCTAACCTAACCTAACCTAACCTAAGCTAACCTAACCTAACCTAACCTAACTTAACCTAACCTAACCTAACCTAACGTAACCTAACGTAACCTAACCTAACCTAACTTAACCTAACCTAACCTAACCTAACCTAACGTAACCTAACCTAACCTAACCTAACCCAACCAAACCTAACTTAACCTAACCTAACCCAACCTAACCTAACCTAACCCAACCTAACCTAACCTAACCTAAGCTAACCTAACCTAACCTAACCTAACTTAACCTAACCTAACCTAACGTAACCTAACGTAACCTTACCTAACCTAACCTAACCCAACCTAACCTAACCTAACTTAACCTAACCTATTCTAACCTTACCTAACCTAACCTAACCCAACCTAACCTAACCTAACCTAACCTAACTCAAAATAACCTAACCTAACCTTACCTAACTTAACCTAACCTAACCTAACCTAACCCAACCCAACCCAACCCAACCCAACCTAACCTAACTTAACCTAACCTAACCTAACCTAACCTAACTTTACCTAACCTAACCTAACCCAACCTAACCTAACCTAACCTAACTCAAACTAACCTAACCTAACCTAACCTAACTTAACCTAACCTAACCTAACCTAACCTAACCCAACCTAACCTAACCTAACCTAACCCAACTTAACCTAACCTAACCTAAATCAAACTAACCTAACCTAACCTAACCTAACCCAACCTAACCTAACCAAACCTAACCCAACCTAACCTAACCTAACCTAACCTAACCTTACCTAACCTTACCTAACCTTACCTAACTTAACCCAACCTAACCTAACATAACCTAACCCAAACTAACCCAAACTAACCAAACCTAACCTAACCTAACCTAACCTAACCTAACGTAACCTAACCTAACCTATCCCAACCCAACCTAACCTAACCTAACCTAACTTAACCTAACCAAACCTAACCTATACTAACCTAACCTAACCTAACCTAACATAACCTAACCCAACCTAACGTAACCTAACCTAACCTAACCTAACCCAACCTAACCTAACCTAACCTAACCTATCCTAACCTAACCGAACCTTACCTAACCTAACCTAACCTACGCAACTTTCACAACTTGTAGCTCAAACACTGGGCTACTTTCGCAACTAGTAACGTAGAAATTGGGCTACTTATGCTACTAGTAGCCTCAAAATTGGGCTACTTTTCCTACTAGTAGCCCAAATTGGACTACTTATAGCCCAAATTTTGGGCTACTTTCGCTACTAGTAGCCCAAAATTGGGCTACTTTTGCTATTACTAGCCCGAAAGTTGGGCTACCTTCGCCACTAGTAGCCTAAAAATTCGGCTACTTTCGCTACTAGTAGCACGAAATTGGGCTACTTATACAAAAAAATGGGCTAATTTCGCTACTAGTAGCCCAAAAATTTGGCAAACTAATCTAACCTTACCTAACCTAACCTTACCAAACCTAACCTAACCTAACCTGACCTGACCTAACCTAACCTAACCTAACCTAACCTAACCTAACCTTACCAAACCTAACCTAACCTAACCTAACCTAACCTAACATATCCTAACCAAACGTGACCTAACTAAACCTAACCAAACCTAACCCAACCTAACCTAACCTAACCTAACCTAACCTAACCTTACCTAACCTTACCTAACCTTACCTAACCTTACCTAACTTAACCCAACCTAACCTAACATAACCTAACCCAAACTAACCCAAACTAACCAAACCTAACCTAACCTAACCTAACCTAACGTAACCTAACCTAACCTAACCTATCCCAACCCAACCTAACCTAACCTAACCTAACTTAACCTAACCAAACCTAACCTATACTAACCTAACCTAACCTAACCTAACATAACCTAACCCAACCTAACGTAACCTAACCTAACCTAACCTAACCTAACCCAACCTAACCTAACCTAACCTAACCTAACCGAACCTAACATTACCTAACCCATACTAACCTAACCCATACTAACCTAACCTAACCTAACCAAACCTAACCTAACCTAACCCAACCTAACCTAACCTAACCTAACCCAACCTAACCTAACCTAACCTATCCTAATCTAACCTAACCTAACCCAACCTAACCTAACATAACCTAACCTAACCTAACCTAACCTAACTTAACCTAACCTAACCCCACCTTACCTAACCTAACCTAACCCAACCTAACCTAACCTAACCTAACCTAACCAAACCTACCCTAACTTAACCTAACTAACCTAACCTAACCTAACCCAACTTAACCTAACCTAACCCAACCTAACCTAACCTAACATAACCTAACCTAACCTAACCCAACCTAACCCAACCTATTCTAACCTAACCCAAACTAACCTAACCTAACCTAACCTAACCTAACCCAACCTCACCTAACCTAACCTAACCTAACCTAACCTAACCTTACCTAACCTAACCTAACCTAACCCAACTTAACCTAACCTAACCTAACTCAAACTAACCTAACCTAAACTAACTTAACCTAACCTAACCTAACCTAACCTAACCTAACATATCCTAACCAAACGTGACCTAACTAAACCTAACCAAACCTAACCCAACCTAACCTAACCTAACCTAACCTAACCTAACCTTACCTAACCTTACCTAACCTTACCTAACTTAACCCAACCTAACCTAACATAACCTAACCCAAACTAACCCAAACTAACCAAACCTAACCTAACCTAACCTAACCTAACCTAACCTAACCCAACCTAACCCAACCTAACCTAACCTAACCTAACCTAACCTAACCCAACCTAACCTAACCTAACCTAACCTAACCGAACCTAACATTACCTAACCCATACTAACCTAACCCATACTAACCTAACCTAACCTAACCAAACCTAACCTAACCTAACCCAACCTAACCTAACCTAACCTAACCTAACCCAACCTAACCTAACCTAACCTATCCTAATCTAACCTAACCCAACCTAACCTAACATAACCTAACCTAACCTAACCTAACCTAACTTAACCAAACCTAACCTAACCCCACCTTACCTAACCCAACCTAACCTAACCTAACCTAACCTAACCAAACCTACCCTAACTTAACCTAACTAACCTAACCTAACCTAACCCAACTTAACCTAACCTAACCTAACCCAACCTAACCTAACCTAACATAACCTAACCTAACCTAACCCAACCTAACCCAACCTATTCTAACCTAACCCAAACTAACCTAACCTAACCTAACCTAACCCAACCTCACCTAACCTAACCTAACCTAACCTAACCTAACCTTACCTAACCTAACCTAACCTAACCCAACTTAACCTAACCTAACCTAACTCAAACTAACCTAACCTAACCTAAACTAACTTAACCTAACCTAACCTAACCGAACCTAACCTAACCTAACATAACCTAACCCCACCTTACCTAACCTAACCCAACCTAACCTAACCTAACCTCACCTAACCAATCCTACCCTAACTTAACCTAACCTAACCTAACCCAACCTAACCTAACCTAACCTCACCTAACCTAACCCAACTTAACCTAACCTAACCCAACCTAACCTAACCTAACATAACCTAACCTAACCTAACCTAACCTAACCCAACCTATTCTAACCTAACCCAAACTAACCTAACCTAACCTAACCCAACCTAACCTAACCTAACCTAACCTTAACTAACCTAACCTAACCTAACCCAACTTAACCTAACCTAACCTAACTCAAACTAACCTAACCTAACCTAAACTAACTTAACCTAACCTAACCTAACCGAACCTAACCTAATCTAACCTAACTTTACCTAACCTAACCCAACCTAACCTAACCTAACTTTACCTAACCTAACCCAACCTAACCTAACCTAACCTAACCTAACCTAACCCAACCTAACCTAACCTCACCTAACCTAACCTAACCTTACCTAACCTAACCTAACCTAACCCAACCTAACCTAACCTAACTCAAACTAACCTAACCTAACCTAACCTAACTTTACCTAACCTAACCTAACCTAACCTAACCTAACCCAACCTTACCTAACCTAACCTAACCTAACCTAACTTAACCTAACCTAACCTAACCTAACCTAGCTTAACATAACCTAACCTTACCTAACCTAACCTAACCCAACCTAACCTAACTCAAACTAACCTAACCTAACCTAACCTAACCTAACTTAACCTAACCAAACCTAACCTAACCTAACCTAACCTAAGCTAACCTAACCTAACCTAACCTAACTTAACCTAACCCCACCTTACCTAACCTAACCTAAACCAACCTAACCTAACCTCACCTAACCAATCCTACCCTAACTTAACCTAACCTAACCTAACCTAACCCAACCTAACCTAACCTAACCTAACCTAACCCAACTTAACCTAACCTAACCCAACCTAACCTAACCTAACATAACCTAACCTAACCTAACCTAACCTAACCCAACCTATTCTAACCTAACCCAAACTAACCTAACCTAACCTAACCCAACCTAACCTAACCTAACCTAACCTAACCTTAACTAACCTAACCTAACCTAACCCAACTTAACCTAACCTAACCTAACTCAAACTAACCTAACCTAACCTAAACTAACTTAACCTAACCTAACCTAACCTAACCGAACCTAACCTAATCTAACCTAACTTTACCTAACCTAACCCAACCTAACCTAACCTAACCTAACCTAACCTAACCCAACCTAACCTAACCTCACCTAACCTAACCTAACCTTACCTAACCTAACCTAACCTAACCTAACTCAAACTAACCTAACCTAACCTAACCTAACTTTACCTAACCTAACCTAACCTAACCTAACCCAACCTTACCTAACCTAACCTAACCTAACCTAACCTAACTTAACCTAACCTAACCTAACCTAACCTAGCTTAACATAACCTAACCTTACCTAACCTAACCTAACCCAACCTAACCTAACCTAACCTAACTCAAACTAACCTAACCTAACCTAACCTAACCTAACTTAACCTAACCAAACCTAACCTAACCTAACCCAACCTAACCTAACCCAACCTAACCTAACCTAACCTAACCTTATGTACCCTAACCTAACCCAACCTAACCTAACCTAACCTAACTCAAACTAACCTAACCTAACCTAACCTAACTTAACCTAACCTAACCTAACCTAACCAAACCTAACCAAACCTAACCTAACCTAACCTAACCTAACCCAACCTACCCTAACCTAACCTAACCCAACCTACCCTAACCTAACCCAACCTAACCTAACCTAACCTAACCTTATGTACCCTAACCTAACCCAACCTACCCTAACCTAACCTAACTCAAACTAACCTAACCTAACCTAACCTAACCTAACCTATCCTAACCAAACGTGACCAAACCTAACCTAACCTAACCTAACCTAACCCAACCTAACCTAACCTAACCTAACCCAACCTAACCTAACCTAACCTAACCCAAACTAACCCAAACTAACCTAACCCAAACTAACCTCACCTAACCCAACCTAACCTAACCTAACCTAACCTAACCCAACCCAACCTAACCTAACCTAACCCAACCCAACCTAACCTAACCTAACCTAACCTAACCTAACCCAACCTAACCTAACCTAACCTAACCCAACCTAACCCAACCTAACCTAACCTAACCTAACCTAACCTAACCTAACCCAACCTAACCTAACCTAACCTAACCGAACCTAACATTACCTAACCCATACTAACCTAACCCATACTAACCTAACCTAACCTAACCAAACCTAACCTAACCTAACCCAACCTAACCTAACCTAACCTAACCTAACCCAACCTAACCTAACCTAACCTATCCTAATCTAACCTAACCTAACCCAACCTAACCTAACATAACCTAACCTAACCTAACCTAACTTAACCTAACCTAACCTAACCCCACCTTACCTAACCTAACCTAACCCAACCTAACCTAACCTAACCTAACCTAACCAAACCTACCCTAACTTAACCTAACTAACCTAACCTAACCTAACCCAACTTAACCTAACCTAACCCAACCTAACCTAACCTAACATAACCTAACCTAACCTAACCCAACCTAACCCAACCTATTCTAACCTAACCCAAACTAACCTAACCTAACCTAACCCACCAACCTCACCTAACCTAACCTAACCTAACCTAACCTAACCTTACCTAACCTAACCTAACCTAACCCAACTTAACCTAACCTAACCTAACTCAACTCAAACTAACCTAACCTAACCTAAACTAACTTAACCTAACCGAACCTAACCTAACCTAACTTAACCTAACCTAACCCAACCTAACCTAACCTAACCTAAGCTAACCTAACCTAACCTAACTTAACCTAACCCCACCTTACCTAACCTAACCTAACCCAACCTAACCTAACCTAACCTCACCTAACCAATCCTACCCTAACTTAACCTAACCTAACCTAACCCAACCTAACCTAACCTAACCTAACCTAACCTAACCCAACTTAACCTAACCTAACCCAACCTAACCTAACCTAACATAACCTAACCTAACCTAACCTAACCTAACCCAACCTATTCTAACCTAACCCAAACTAACCTAACCTAACCTAACCCAACCTAACCTAACCTAACCTAACCTAACCTTAACTAACCTAACCTAACCTAACCCAACTTAACCTAACCTAACCTAACTCAAACTAACCTAACCTAACCTAAACTAACTTAACCTAACCTAACCTAACCGAACCTAACCTAATCTAACCTAACTTTACCTAACCTAACCCAACCTAACCTAACCTAACTTTACCTAACCTAACCCAACCTAACCTAACCTAACCTAACCTAACCTAACCCAACCTAACCTAACCTCACCTAACCTAACCTAACCTAACCTTACCTAACCTAACCTAACCTAACCCAACCTAACCTAACCTAACTCAAACTAACCTAACCTAACCTAACTTTACCTAACCTAACCTAACCTAACCTAACCCAACCTTACCTAACCTAACCTAACCTAACTTAACCTAACCTAACCTAACCTAACCTAGCTTAACATAACCTAACCTTACCTAACCTAACCTAACCCAACCTAACCTAACTCAAACTAACCTAACCTAACCTAACCTAACTTAACCTAACCAAACCTAACCTAACCTAACCTAACCTAAGCTAACCTAACCTAACCTAACCTAACTTAACCTAACCCCACCTTACCTAACCTAACCTAAACCAACCTAACCTAACCTCACCTAACCAATCCTACCCTAACTTAACCTAACCTAACCTAACCTAACCCAACCTAACCTAACCTAACCTAACCTAACCCAACTTAACCTAACCTAACCCAACCTAACCTAACCTAACATAACCTAACCTAACCTAACCTAACCTAACCCAACCTATTCTAACCTAACCCAAACTAACCTAACCTAACCTAACCCAACCTAACCTAACCTAACCTAACCTAACCTTAACTAACCTAACCTAACCTAACCCAACTTAACCTAACCTAACCTAACTCAAACTAACCTAACCTAACCTAAACTAACTTAACCTAACCTAACCTAACCTAACCGAACCTAACCTAATCTAACCTAACTTTACCTAACCTAACCCAACCTAACCTAACCTAACCTAACCTAACCTAACCCAACCTAACCTCACCTAACCTAACCTAACCTAACCTTACCTAACCTAACCTAACCTAACCCAACCTAACCTAACCTAACTCAAACTAACCTAACCTAACCTAACCTAACTTTACCTAACCTAACCTAACCTAACCTAACCCAACCTTACCTAACCTAACCTAACCTAACCTAACCTAACTTAACCTAACCTAACCTAACCTAACCTAGCTTAACATAACCTAACCTTACCTAACCTAACCTAACCCAACCTAACCTAACCTAACCTAACTCAAACTAACCTAACCTAACCTAACCTAACCTAACTTAACCTAACCAAACCTAACCTAACCTAACCTAACCCAACCTAACCTAACCCAACCTAACCTAACCTAACCTAACCTTATGTACCCTAACCTAACCCAACCTAACCTAACCTAACCTAACTCAAACTAACCTAACCTAACCTAACCTAACTTAACCTAACCTAACCTAACCTAACCAAACCTAACCAAACCTAACCTAACCTAACCTAACCTAACCCAACCTACCCTAACCTAACCTAACCCAACCTACCCTAACCTAACCTAACCCAACCTAACCTAACCTAACCTAACCTTATGTACCCTAACCTAACCCAACCTACCCTAACCTAACCTAACTCAAACTAACCTAACCTAACCTAACCTAACCTATCCTAACCAAACGTGACCAAACCTAACCTAACCTAACCTAACCTAACCCAACCTAACCTAACCTAACCTAACCTAACCCAACCTAACCTAACCTAACCTAACCCAAACTAACCCAAACTAACCTAACCCAAACTAACCTCACCTAACCCAACCTAACCTAACCTAACCTAACCCAACCCAACCTAACCTAACCTAACCCAACCCAACCTAACCTAACCTAACCTAACCTAACCTAACCTAACTTAACCTAACCTAAACTAACCTAACCTAACCTAACCTAACATAACCTAACCTTACCTAACCTAACCTAACCCAACCTAACCTAACCTAACCTAACTCAAACTAACCTAACCTAACCTAACCTAACCTAACATAACCTAACTAACCTAACCTAACCTAACCTAACCTAACCTAACCCAACCTAACCTAACCTAACCTAACCTAACCCAACTTAACCTAACCTAACCTAAATCAAACTAACCTAACCTATCCTAACCTAACCTAACCTAACCTAACATATCCTAACCAAACGTGACCTAACTAAACCTAACCAAACCTAACCCAACCTAACCTAACCTAACCTAACCTAACCTAACCTAACCTTACCTAACCTAACCTAACTTAACCCAACCTATCCTAACATAACCTAACCCAAACTAACCCAAACTAACCAAACCTAACCTAACCTAACCTAACCGAACCTAACCCAACCTAACCTAACCTAACGTAACCTAACCTAACCCAACCCAACCCAACCTAACCTAACCTAACCTAACGTAACCTAACCTAACCCAACCCAACCCAACCTAACCTAACCTAACCTAACTTAACCTAACCAAACCTAACCTATACTAACCTAACCTAACCTAACCTAACATAACCTAACCCAACCTAACGTAACCTAACCTAACCTAACCTAACCCAACCTAACCTAACCTAACCTATCCTAACCTAACCTTACCTAACCTAACCTAACCTAAGCAACTTTCACAACTTGTAGCTCAAACACTGGGCTACTATCGCAACTAGTAACGTAGAAATTGGGCTACTTATGCTAATAGTAGCCTCAAAATTGGGCTTCTTTTGCTACTAGTAGCCCAAATTGGACTACTTATAGCCCAAATTTTGGGCTACTTTCGCTACTAGTAGCCCAAAATTGGGCTACTTTTGCTATTACTAGCCCGAAAGTTGGGCTACCTTCGCCACTAGTAGCCTAAAAATTCGGCTACTTTCGCTACTAGTAGCACGAAATTGGGCTACTTATACAAAAAAATGGGCTACTTTCGCTACTAGTAGCCCAAAAATTTGGCAAACTAATCTAACCTTACCTAACCTATCCTTACCAAACCTAACCTAACCTAACCTGACCTGACCTAACCTAACCTAACCTATCCTTACCAAACCTAACCTCACCTAACCTAACCTAACCTAACCTAACCTAACCCAACCTAACCTAATCTTACCCAAACTAACCTCACCTAAACCAACCTAACCTAACCTATCCTAACCTAACCTAACTCAAACTAACCTAACCTAACCTAACCTAACTCAAACTAACCTAACCTAACCTAACCTAACCTATCCTAACCAAACGTGACCAAACCTTACCTAACCTAACCTAACCTAACCCAACCTAACCTAACCTAACCTAACCTAACCAACCAACCTAACCTAACCTAACCTAACCTAACCTAACCCAAACTAACCCAAACTAACCTAACCTTACCTAACCTAACCCAACCTAACCTAACCTAACTTAACCTAACCCAACCAACCTAACCTAACCTAACCTAACCTAACCTTACCTAACCTAACCTAACTTAACCTAACCCAACCTAACCTATCCTAACCTAACCTAACCTAACCTAACCTAACCCAACCTAACCTAACCTAACCTATCCTAATCTAACCTAACCCAACCTAACCTAACCTAACCTAACCTAACTTAACCTAACTTAACCTAACCTAACTTAACCTAACCTAACCCCACCTTACCTAACCTAACCTAACCTAACCCAACCTAACCTAACCTAACCTAACCTAACCTAACCAAACCTACCCTAACTTAACCTAACCTAACCCAACCTAACCTAACCTAACCTAACCTAACCTAACCCAACTTAACCTAACCCAACCTAACCTAACCTAACATAACCTAACCTAACCTAACCTAACCTAACCCAACCTATTCTAACCTAACCCAAACTAACCTAACCTAACCTAACCTAACCTAACCTAACCTTACCTAACCTAACCTAACCTAACCTAACCCAACTTAACCTAACCTAACCTAACTCAAACTAACATAACCTAACCTAAACTAACTTAACCTAACCGAACCTAACCTAACCTAACCTAACCTAACCTAACCTAACCTAGCCTAACCTAACCTAACTTAACCTAACCTAACCCAACCTAACCCAACCTAACCTAACCTAACCTAACCTAACCTAACCTAACCTAACTTAACCTAACCTAACCTAACCTAACGTAACCTAACGTAACCTAACCTAACCTAACCTAACTTAACCTAACCTAACCTAACCTAACGTAACCTAACCTAACCTAACCTAACCCAACCTAACCTAACCTAACTTAACCTAACCTAACCCAACCTAACCTAACCTAACCCAACCTAACCTAACCTAAGCTAACCTAACCTAACCTAACCTAACCTAACTTAACCTAACCTAACGTAACCTAACGTAACCTTACCTAACCTAACCTAACCCAACCTAACCTAACCTAACTTAACCTAACCTATTCTAACCTTACCTAACCTAACCTAACCCAACCTAACCTAACCTAACCTAACCTAACCTAACTCAAAATAACCTAACCTAACCTTACCTAACTTAACCTAACCTAACCTAACCTAACCCAACCCAACCCAACCCAACCCAACCTAACCTAACTTAACCTAACCTAACCTAACCTAACTTTACCTAACCTAACCTAACCCAACCTAACCTAACCTAACTCAAACTAACCTAACCTAACCTAACCTAACTTAACCTAACCTAACCTAACCTAACCCAACCTAACCTAACCTAACCCAACTTAACCTAACCTAACCTAAATCAAACTAACCTATCCTAACCTAACCTAACCTAACCTAACATATCCTAACCAAACGTGACCTAACTAAACCTAACCAAACCTAACCCAACCTAACCTAACCTAACCTAACCTAACCTAACCTTACCTAACCTTACCTAACCTTACCTAACCTTACCTAACTTAACCCAACCTAACCTAACATAACCTAACCCAAACTAACCCAAACTAACCAAACCTAACCTAACCTAACCTAACCTAACCTAACGTAACCTAACCTAACCTATCCCAACCCAACCTAACCTAACCTAACCTAACTTAACCTAACCAAACCTAACCTATACTAACCTAACCTAACCTAACCTAACATAACCTAACCCAACCTAACGTAACCTAACCTAACCTAACCTAACCCAACCTAACCTAACCTAACCTAACCTATCCTAACCTAACCGAACCTTACCTAACCTAACCTAACCTAGGCAACTTTCACAACTTGTAGCTCAAACACTGGGCTACTTTCGCAACTAGTAACGTAGAAATTGGGCTACTTATGCTACTAGTAGCCTCAAAATTGGGCTACTTTTGCTACTAGTAGCCCAAATTGGACTACTTATAGCCCAAATTTTGGGCTACTTTCGCTACTAGTAGCCCAAAATTGGGCTACTTTTGCTATTACTAGCCCGAAAGTTGGGCTACCTTCGCCACTAGTAGCCTAAAAATTCGGCTACTTTCGCTACTAGTAGCACGAAATTGGGCTACTTATACAAAAAAATGGGCTAATTTCGCTACTAGTAGCCCAAAAATTTGGCAAACTAATCTAACCTTACCTAACCTAACCTTACCAAACCTAACCTAACCTGACCTGACCTAACCTAACCTAACCTAACCTAACCTTACCAAACCTAACCTAACCTAACCTAACCTAACCTAACCTAACATATCCTAACCAAACGTGACCTAACTAAACCTAACCAAACCTAACCCAACCTAACCTAACCTAACCTAACCTAACCTAACCTTACCTAACCTTACCTAACCTTACCTAACTTAACCCAACCTAACCTAACATAACCTAACCCAAACTAACCCAAACTAACCAAACCTAACCTAACCTAACCTAACCTAACGTAACCTAACCTAACCTAACCTATCCCAACCCAACCTAACCTAACCTAACCTAACTTAACCTAACCAAACCTAACCTATACTAACCTAACCTAACCTAACCTAACATAACCTAACCCAACCTAACGTAACCTAACCTAACCTAACCCAACCTAACCTAACCTAACCTAACCTATCCTAACCTAACCGAACCTTACCTAACCTAACCTAACCTAGGCAACTTTCACAACTTGTAGCTCAAACACTGGGCTACTTTCGCAACTAGTAACGTAGAAATTGGGCTACTTATGCTACTAGTAGCCTCAAAATTGGGCTACTTTTGCTACTAGTAGCCCAAATTGGACTACTTATAGCCCAAATTTTGGGCTACTTTCGCTACTAGTAGCCCAAAATTGGGCTACTTTTGCTATTACTAGCCCGAAAGTTGGGCTACCTTCGCCACTAGTAGCCTAAAAATTCGGCTACTTTCGCTACTAGTAGCACGAAATTGGGCTACTTATACAAAAAAATGGGCTAATTTCGCTACTAGTAGCCCAAAAATTTGGCAAACTAATCTAACCTTACCTAACCTAACCTTACCAAACCTAACCTAACCTGACCTGACCTAACCTAACCTAACCTAACCTAACCTTACCAAACCTAACCTAACCTAACCTAACCTAACCTAACCTAACATATCCTAACCAAACGTGACCTAACTAAATCTAACCAAACCTAACCCAACCTAACCTAACCTAACCTAACCTAACCTAACCTTACCTAACCTTACCTAACCTTACCTAACTTAACCCAACCTAACCTAACATAACCTAACCCAAACTAACCCAAACTAACCAAACCTAACCTAACCTAACCTAACCTAACGTAACCTAACCTAACCTAACCTATCCCAACCCAACCTAACCTAACCTAACCTAACTTAACTTACCTAACCAAACCTAACCTATACTAACCTAACCTAACCTAACCTAACATAACCTAACCCAACCTAACGTAACCTAACCTAACCTAACCCAACCTAACCTAACCTAACCTAACCTATCCTAACCTAACCGAACCTTACCTAACCTAACCTAACCTAGGCAACTTTCACAACTTGTAGCTCAAACACTGGGCTACTTTCGCAACTAGTAACGTAGAAATTGGGCTACTTATGCTACTAGTAGCCTCAAAATTGGGCTACTTTTGCTACTAGTAGCCCAAATTGGACTACTTATAGCCCAAATTTTGGGCTACTTTCGCTACTAGTAGCCCAAAATTGGGCTACTTTTGCTATTACTAGCCCGAAAGTTGGGCTACCTTCGCCACTAGTAGCCTAAAAATTCGGCTACTTTCGCTACTAGTAGCACGAAATTGGGCTACTTATACAAAAAATGGGCTAATTTCGCTACTAGTAGCCCAAAAATTTGGCAAACTAATCTAACCTTACCTAACCTAACCTTACCAAACCTAACCTAACCTGACCTGACCTAACCTAACCTAACCTAACCTAACCTAACCTAACCTTACCAAACCTAACCTCACCTAACCTAACCTAACCTAACCTAACCTAACCCAACCTAACCTAATCTTACCCAAACTAACCTCACCTAACCCAACCTAACCTAACCTAACCTAACCTAACCTAACTCAAACTAACCTAACCTAACCTAACCTAACTCAAACTAACCTAACCTAACCTAACCTAACCTATCCTAACCAAACATGTCCAAACCTTACCTAACCTAACCTAACCCAACCTAACCTAACCTAACCTAACCTAACCCAACCTAACCTAACCTAACCAAACCTAACCTAACCTAACCCAACCTAACCTAACCTAACCTAACCTAACCTAACCCAACCTAACCTAACCTATCCTAACCTAACCTAACCTAACCTAACATATCCTAACCAAACGTGACCTAACTAAACCTAACCAAACCTAACCCAACCTAACCTAACCTAACCTAACCTAACCTAACCTAACCTTACCTAACCTAACCTAACTTAACCCAACCTATCCTAACATAACCTAACCCAAACTAACCCAAACTAACCAAACCTAACCTAACCTAACCTAACCGAACCTAACCCAACCTAACCTAACCTAACGTAACCTAACCTAACCCAACCCAACCCAACCTAACCTAACCTAACTTAACCTAACCAAACCTAACCTATACTAACCTAACCTAACCTAACCTAACATAACCTAACCCAACCTAACGTAACCTAACCTAACCTAACCTAACCCAACCTAACCTAACCTAACCTATCCTAACCTAACCTTACCTAACCTAACCTAACCTAAGCAACTTTCACAACTTGTAGCTCAAACACTGGGCTACTATCGCAACTAGTAACGTAGAAATTGGGCTACTTATGCTAATAGTAGCCTCAAAATTGGGCTACTTTTGCTATACTAGCCCAAATTGAAAGAAATTGGGCTACCTTCGCCACTAGTAGCCTAAATCTACTTTTGCTAACTAAAATTGGGCTACTTCGCACTAGTAGCCTAAATTCGGCTACTTTCGACTAGCACGAATTGGGCTACTTATACAAAAATGGGCTACTTTCGCTACTAGTAGCCCAAAAATTTGGCAAACTAATCTAACCTTACCTAACCTATCCTTACCAAACCTAACCTAACCTAACCTGACCTGACCTAACCTAACCTAACCTATCCTTACCAAACCTAACCTCACCTAACCTAACCTAACCTAACCTAACCTAACCCAACCTAACCTAATCTTACCCAAACTAACCTCACCTAACCCAACCTAACCTAACCTAACCTAACCTAACCTAACTCAAACTAACCTAACCTAACCTAACTCAAACTAACCTAACCTAACCTAACCTAACCTAACCTATCCTAACCAAACGTGACCAAACCTTACCTAACGTAACCTAACCTAACCCAACCTAACCTAACCTAACCTAACCTAACCCAACCTAACCTAACCTAACCTAACCTAACCCAAACTAACCCAAACTAACCTAACCTTACCTAACCTAACCCAACCTAACCTAACCTAACCTAACTTAACCTAACCCAACCCAACCTAACCTAACCTAACCTAACCTTACCTAACCTAACCTAACTTAACCTAACCCAACCTAACCTATCCTAACCTAACCTAACCTAACCTAACCCAACCTAACCTAACCTAACCTATCCTAATCTAACCTAACCCAACCTAACCTAACCTAACCTAACCTAACTTAACCTAACTTAACCTAACCTAACCTAACCCCACCTTACCTAACCTAACCTAACCTAACCCAACCTAACCTAACCTAACCTAACCTAACCTAACCAAACCTACCCTAACTTAACCTAACCTAACCCAACCTAACCTAACCTAACCTAACCTAACCCAACCCAACTTAACCTAACCTAACCCAACCTAACCTAACCTAACATAACCTAACCTAACCTAACCTAACCTAACCCAACCTATTCTAACCTAACCCAAACTAACCTAACCTAACCTAACCTTACCTAACCTAACCTAACCTAACCTAACCCAACTTAACCTAACCTAACCTAACTCAAACTAACATAACCTAACCTAAACTAACTTAACCTAACCTAACCGAACCTAACCTAACCTAACCTAACCTAACCTAACCTAACCTAGCCTAACCTAACCTAACTTAACCTAACCTAACCCAACCTAACCCAACCTAACCTAACCTAACCTAACCTAAGCTAACCTAACCTAACCTAACCTAACCTAACCTAACCTACCCTACCCTAACCTAACCTAACCTAACCTAACCTAACCTAACCTAACCTAGCCTAACCTAACCTAACTTAACCTAACCTAACCCAACCTAACCCAACCTAACCTAACCTAACCTAACCTAAGCTAACCTAACCTAACCTAACCTAACTTAACCTAACCTAACCTAACCTAACGTAACCTAACGTAACCTAACCTAACCTAACTTAACCTAACCTAACCTAACCTAACGTAACCTAACCTAACCTAACCTAACCCAACCTAACCTAACCTAACTTAACCTAACCTAACCCAACCTAACCTAACCTAACCCAACCTAACCTAACCTAACCTAAGCTAACCTAACCTAACCTAACTTAACCTAACCTAACGTAACCTAACGTAACCTTACCTAACCTAACCTAACCCAACCTAACCTAACCTAACTTAACCTAACCTATTCTAACCTTACCTAACCTAACCTAACCCAACCTAACCTAACCTAACCTAACCTAACCTAACTCAAAATAACCTAACCTAACCTTACCTAACTTAACCTAACCTAACGTAACCTAACCCAACCCAACCCAACCCAACCTAACCTAACTTAACCTAACCTAACCTAACCTAACCTAACTTTACCTAACCTAACCTAACCCAACCTAACCTAACCTAACCTAACTCAAACTAACCTAACCTAACCTAACCTAACTTAACCTAACCTAACCTAACCTAACCTAACCCAACCTAACCTAACCTAACCTAACCCAACTTAACCTAACCTAACCTAAATCAAACTAACCTATCCTAACCTAACCTAACCTAACCTAACATATCCTAACCAAACGTGACCTAACTAAACCTAACCAAACCTAACCCAACCTAACCTAACCTAACCTAACCTAACCTAACCTTACCTAACCTTACCTAACCTTACCTAACCTTACCTAACTTAACCCAACCTAACCTAACATAACCTAACCCAAACTAACCCAAACTAACCAAACCTAACCTAACCTAACCTAACCTAACCTAACGTAACCTAACCTAACCTATCCCAACCCAACCTAACCTAACCTAACCTAACTTAACCTAACCAAACCTAACCTATACTAACCTAACCTAACCTAACCTAACATAACCTAACCCAACCTAACGTAACCTAACCTAACCTAACCTAACCCAACCTAACCTAACCTAACCTAACCTATCCTAACCTAACCGAACCTTACCTAACCTAACCTAACCTAGGCAACTTTCACAACTTGTAGCTCAAACACTGGGCTACTTTCGCAACTAGTAACGTAGAAATTGGGCTACTTATGCTACTAGTAGCCTCAAAATTGGGCTACTTTTGCTACTAGTAGCCCAAATTGGACTACTTATAGCCCAAATTTTGGGCTACTTTCGCTACTAGTAGCCCAAAATTGGGCTACTTTTGCTATTACTAGCCCGAAAGTTGGGCTACCTTCGCCACTAGTAGCCTAAAAATTCGGCTACTTTAGCTACTAGTAGCACGAAATTGGGCTACTTATACAAAAAAATGGGCTAATTTCGCTACTAGTAGCCCAAAAATTTGGCAAACTAATCTAACCTTACCTAACCTAACCTTACCAAACCTAACCTAACCTGACCTGACCTAACCTAACCTAACCTAACCTAACCTTACCAAACCTAACCTAACCTAACCTAACCTAACCTAACCTAACATATCCTAACCAAACGTGACCTAACTAAACCTAACCAAACCTAACCCAACCTAACCTAACCTAACCTAACCTAACCTAACCTTACCTAACCTTACCTAACCTTACCTAACTTAACCCAACCTAACCTAACATAACCTAACCCAAACTAACCCAAACTAACCAAACCTAACCTAACCTAACCTAACCTAACGTAATCTAACCTAACCTAACCTATCCCAACCCAACCTAACCTAACCTAACCTAACTTAACCTAACCAAACCTAACCTATACTAACCTAACCTAACCTAACCTAACATAACCTAACCCAACCTAACGTAACCTAACCTAACCTAACCCAACCTAACCTAACCTAACCTAACCTATCCTAACCTAACCGAACCTTACCTAACCTAACCTAACCTAGGCAACTTTCACAACTTGTAGCTCAAACACTGGGCTACTTTCGCAACTAGTAACGTAGAAATTGGGCTACTTATGCTACTAGTAGCCTCAAAATTGGGCTACTTTTGCTACTAGTAGCCCAAATTGGACTACTTATAGCCCAAATTTTGGGCTACTTTCGCTACTAGTAGCCCAAAATTGGGCTACTTTTGCTATTACTAGCCCGAAAGTTGGGCTACCTTCGCCACTAGTAGCCTAAAAATTCGGCTACTTTCGCTACTAGTAGCACGAAATTGGGCTACTTATACAAAAAAATGGGCTAATTTCGCTACTAGTAGCCCAAAAATTTGGCAAACTAATCTAACCTTACCTAACCTAACCTTACCAAACCTAACCTAACCTGACCTGACCTGACCTAACCTAACCTAACCTAACCTAACCTTACCAAACCTAACCTCACCTAACCTAACCTAACCTAACCTAACCTAACCTAACCCAACCTAACCTAATCTTACCCAAACTAACCTCACCTAACCCAACCTAACCTAACCTAACCTAACCTAACCTAACCTAACTCAAACTAACCTAACCTAACCTAACCTAACTCAAACTAACCTAACCTAACCTAACCTAACCTATCCTAACCAAACATGTCCAAACCTTACCTAACCTAACCTAACCTAACCCAACCTAACCTAACCTAACCTAACCTAACCTAACCCAACCTAACCTAACCTAACCAAACCTAACCTAACCTAACCCAAACTAACCCAAACTAACCTAACCTTACCTAACCTAACCCAACCTAACCTAACCTAACCTAACATAACCTAACCCAACCTAACCTAACCTAACCTAACCCAACCTAACCTAACGTAACCTAACCTAACCTAACCTATTCGAACCTAACATAACCTAACCCATACTAACCTAACCTAACCTAACCCAACCTAACCTAACCTAACCTAACCTAACCGAACCTAACATAACCTAACCCATACTAACCTAACCTAACCTAACCTAACCCAACCTAACCTAACCTATCCTAATCTAACCTAACCTAACCTAACCTAACCTAAACTAACCTAACATAACCTAACCTAACCTAACCCAACCTAACCTAACCTAACCCAACCTAACCTAACCTAACCTAACCTAACCTAGCCTAACCTAACCTAACCCAACCTAACCCAACCTAACCTAACCTAACCTAACCTAACCTAACCCAACCTAACCTAACCTAACCTAACCCAACCTAACCTAACCTAACCTATCCTAACCTAACCGAACCTAACATAACCTAACCCATACTAACCTAACCTAACCTAACCTAACCTAACCTAACCCAACCTAACCTAACTTAACCTGACCCAACCTAACCTAACCTAACCTAACCTAACCTAACCCAACCTAACCTAACCTAACCTAACCTATCCTAATCTAACCTAACCTAACCTAACCGAACCTAACCTAACCTAACCTAACCTAACCTAACCTAACTTAACCTAACCTAACCCCACCTTACCTAACCTAACCCAACCTAACTTAACCTAACCAAACCTACCCTAACTTAACCTAACCTAACCTAACCCAACCCAACCTAACCTAACCTAACCCAACTTAACCTAACCTAACCCAACCTAACCTAACCGAACATAACCTAACCTAACCTAACCTAACCCAACCTATTCTAACCTAACCCAAACTAACCTAACCTAACCTAACCCAACCTAACCTAACCTAACCTAACCTAACCTAACCTTACCTAACCTAACCTAACCTAACCCAACTTAACCTAACCTAACTCAAACTAACATAACCTAACCTAAACTAACTTAACCTAACCTAACCGAACCGAACCTAACCTAACCTAACTTAACCTAACCTAACCCAACCTAACCTAACCTAACCTAACCTAACCTAACCCAACCTAACCTAACCTAACCAATAATAACCTAACCTAACCCAACCTAACCTAACCTAACCTAACCTAACCCAACCTAACCTAACCTAACCTAACCTAACCAAACATATCCTAACCAAACGTGACCTAACTAAACCTAACCAAACCTAACCCAACCTAACCTAACCTAACCTAACCTAACCTAACCTTACCTAACCTAACCTAACCTAACCCAACCTAACCTAACATAACCTAACCCAAACTAACCCAAACTAACCAAACCTAACCTAACCTAACCTAACCTAACCCAACCTAACCTAACCTAACGTAACCTAACCTAACCTAACCTAACCCAACCTAACCCAACCTAACCTAACCAAACTTAACCTAACCAAACCTAACCTATACTAACCTAACCTAACCTAACATAACCTAACCCAACCTAACGTAACCAAACCTAACCTAACCTAACCCTACCTAACCTAACCTAACCTAACCGAACCTTACCTAACCTAACCTAACCTAGGCAACTTTCACAACTTGTAGCTCAAACACTGGGCTACTTTCGCTACTAGTAACGTAGAAATTGGGCTACTTATGCTACTAGTAGCCTCAAAATTGGGCTACTTTCGCTAGTAGTAGCCCAAAAATTGGGCTACTTTTGCTACTAGTAGCCCAAATTGGACTACTTATAGCCCAAATTTTGGGCTACCTTCGCCACTAGTAGCCCAAAAATTCGGCAACTTTCGCTACTAGTAGCACGAAATTGGGCTACTTATACAAAAAATGGGCTACTTTCGCTACTAGTAGCCCAAAAATTTGGCAAACTAATCTAACCTTACCTAACCTAACCTTACCTAACCTAACCTAACCTAACTTGACCTGACCTAACCTAACCTAACCTTACCAAACCTTACCTCACCTAACCTAACCTAACCTAACCTAACCTAACCTAACCCAACCTAACCTAACCTTACCCAAACTAACCTCACCTAACCCAACCTAACCTAACCTAACCTACCCTAACCTAACCTAACCTAACCTAACCTAACTCAAACTAACCTAACCTAACCTAACCTAACTCAAACTAACCTAACCTATCCTAACCTAACCTAACCTAACCTATCCTAACCAAACGTGACCAAACCTAACCTAACCTAACCTAACCTAACCCAACCTAACCTAACCTAACCTAACCTATCTTAACCCAACCTAACCTAACCTAACCTAACCTAACCTAACCCAAACTAACCCAAACTAACCTAACCTAACCTTACCTAACCTAACCTAACCCAACCTAACCTAACCTAACTTAACCTAACCTGACCTAACCTAACCTAACCTAACCTAACCTAACCTAACCCAACCTAACCTAACCTAACTTAACCTAACCTAACCTAACCTAGGCTAACCTAACCTAACCTAACCCAACCTAACCTAACCTAACCTAACCTAACCCAACCTAACCTAACCTAACCTAACCTAACCTAACCGAACCTAACATAACCTAACCCATACTAACCTAACCTAACCTAACCTAACTTAACCTAACACTAACTTAACCTAACCCAACCTAACCTAACCTAACCTAACCTAACCCAACCTAACCTAACCTATCCTAATCTAACCTAACCCAACCTAACCTAACCTAACCTAAACTAACCTAACCTAACCTAACATAACCTAACATAACCTAACCTAACCCAACCTAACCTAACCTAGCCTAACCTAACCCAACCTAACCTAACCTAACCTAGCCTAACCTAACCTAACCCAACCTAACCTAACCTAACCTAACCCAACCTAACCTAACCTAACCTAACCTAACCCAACCTAACCTAACCTAACCTAACCTAACCTAACCCAACCTATTCTAACCTAACCCAAACTAACCTAACCTAACCTAACCTAACCTAACCTAGCCTAACCTAACCTAACCCAACCTAACCTAACCTAACCTAACCTAACCTTAACTAACCTAACCTAACCTAACCCAAACTAACCCAAACTAACCTAACCTAACCTTACCTAACCTAACCTAACCCAACCTAACCTAACCTAACTTAACCTAACCTAACCTAACCTAACCTAACCTAACCTAACCTAACCCAACCCAACCTAACCTAACCTAACCTAACCTAACCCAACCTAACCTAACCTAACCTAACCCAACCTTTTCTAACCTAACCCAACCTAACCTAACCTAACCTAACCCAACCTAACCTAACCTAACCTAACCTAACCAAACCTAACCTAACCTAACCTAACCCAACCTAACCTAACCTAACCAAACCTAACCTAACCTAACCTACCCAAACTAACCTCACCTAACCCAACCTAACCTAACCTAACCTACCCTAACCTAACCTAACCTAACTCAAACTAACCTAACCTAACCTAACCTAACCCAACCTAACCTAACCTAACCTAACCTAACCTAACCCAACCTAACCTAACCAATAATAACCTAACCTAACCCAACCTAACCTAACCTAACCTAACCTAACCCAACCTAACCTAACCTAACCTAACATATCCTAACCAAACGTGACCTAAATAAACCTAACCAAACCTAACCCAACCTAACCTAACATAACCTAACCCTAACTAACCCAAACTAACCAAACCTAACCTAACCTAACCTAACCTAACCCAACCTAACCTAACCTAACGTAACCTAACCTAACCCAACCTAACCCAACCTAACCTAACCTAACCAAACTTAACCTAACCAAACCTAACCTATACTAACCTAACCTAACCTAACCTAACATAACCTAACCCAACCTAACGTAACCAAACCTAACCTAACCTAACCCTACCTAACCTAACCTAACCTAACCTAACCGAACCTTACCTAACCTAACCTAACCTAGGCAACTTTCACAACTTGTAGCTCAAACACTGGGCTACTTTCGCTACTAGTAACGTAGAAATTGGGCTACTTATGCTACTAGTAGCCTCAAAATTGGGCTACTTTCGCTAGTAGTAGCCCAAAAATTGGGCTACTTTTGCTACTAGTAGCCCAAATTGGACTACTTATAGCCCAAAATTTGGGCTACTTTCGCTACTAGTAGCCCAAAATTGGGCTACTTTTGCTATTACTAGCCCAAAAGTTGGGCTACCTTCGCCACTAGTAGCCCAAAAATTCGGCTACTTTCGCTACTAGTAGCACGAAATTGGGCTACTTATACAAAAAATGGGCTACTTTCGCTACTGGTAGCCCAAAAATTTGGCAAACTAATCTAACCTTACCTAACCTAACCTTACCTAACCTAACCTAACCTAACTTGACCTGACCTAACCTAACCTAACCTAACCTTACCAAACCTAACCTCACCTAACCTAACCTAACCTAACCTAACCTAACCTAACCTTACCCAAACTAACCTCACCTAACCCAACCTAACCTAACCTAACCTACCCTAACCTAACCTAACCTAACCTAACTCAAACTAACATAACCTAACCTAAACTAACTTAACCTAACCTAACCTAACCGAACCTAACCTAACCTAGCTTAACCTAACCTAACTCAACCTAACCTAACCTAACCTAAGCTAACCTAACCTAACCTAACCTAACTTAACCTAACCTAACCTAACCTAACCCAACCTAACCTAACCTAACCTATCCTAACTTAACCTAACCTAACCCAACCTAACCTAACCTAACCTAACCTAACCTAACTTAACCTAACCTAACCCAACCTAACCTAACCTAACCTAACCTAAGCTAACCTAACCTAACCTAACGTAACTTAACCTTACCTAACCTAACCTAACCTAGGCAACTTTCACAACTTGTAGCTCAAACACTGGGCTACTTTCGCTACTAGTAACGTAGAAATTGGGCTACTTATGCTAATAGTAGCCTCAAAATTGGGCTACTTTCGCTTGTAGTAGCCCAAAAATTGGGCTAATTTTGCTACTAGTAGCCCAAATTGAACTACTTATAGCCCAAATTTTGGGCTACTTTCGCTACTAGTAGCCCAAAATTGGGCTACTTTTGCTATTACTAGCCCAAAAGTTGGGCTACCTTCGCCACTAGTAGCCCAAAAATTCGGCTACTTTCGCTACTAGTAGCACGAAATTGGGCTACTTATACAAAAAAATGTGCTACTTTCGCTACTAGTAGCCCAAAAATTTGGCAAACTAATCTAACCTTACCTAACCTAACCTTACCTAACCTAACCTAACCTAACTTGACCTGACCTAACCTAACCTAACCTAACCTTACCAAACCTAACCTCACCTAACCTAACCTAACCTAACCTAACCTAACTTAACCTAACCTAACCTAACCAAACCTAACCTAACCTAACCTAACCTAACCTAACCTAACCCAACCTAACCTAACCTAACCTAACCTAACCTAACCTAACCAATAATAACCTAACCTAACCTAACCTAACCCAACCTAACCTAACCTAACCTAACATATCCTAACCAAACGTGACCTAACTAAACCTAACCAAACCTAACCTAACCTAACCTAACCTAACCTAACCTAACCTAACCTTACCTAACCTAACCTAACCCAACCTAACCTAACATAACCTAACCCAAACTAACCCAAACTAACCAAACCTAACCTAACCTAACCTAACCTAACCTAACCCAACCCAACCTAACGTAACCTAACGTAACCTAACGTAACCTAACGTAACGTAACCTAACCTAACCCAACCTAACCCAACCTAACCTAACCTAACCAAACTTAACCTAACCAAACCTAACCTATACTAACCTAACCTAACCTAACCTAACATAACCTAACCCAACCTAACGTAACCAAACCTAACCTAACCTAACCCTACCTAACCTAACCTAACCTAACCTAACCGAACCTTACCTAACCTAACCTAACCTAGGCAACTTTCACAACTTGTAGCTCAAACACTGGGCTACTTTCGCTACTAGTAACGTAGAAATTGGGCTACTTATGCTACTAGTAGCCTCAAAATTGGGCTACTTTCGCTAGTAGTAGCCCAAAAATTGGGCTACTTTTGCTACTAGTAGCCCAAATTGGACTACTTATACCCCAAATTTTGGGCTACTTTCGCTACTAGTAGCCCAAAATTGGGCTACTTTTGCTATTACTAGCCCAAAAGTTGGACTACCTTCGCCACTAGTAGCCCAAAAATTCGGCAACTTTCGCTACTAGTAGCACGAAATTGGGCTACTTATACAAAAAAATAGGCTACTTTCGCTACTAGTAGCCCAAAAATTTGGCAAACTAATCTAACCTTACCTAACGTAACCTTACCTAACCTAACCTAACCTAACTTGACCTGACCTAACCTAACCTAACCTAACCTAACCTTACCAAACCTTACCTCACCTAACCTAACCTAACCTAACCTAACCCAAGCTAACCTAACCTTACCCAAACTAACCTCACCTAACCCAACCTAACCTAACCTAACCTAACCTAACCTAACTCAAACTAACCTAACCTAACCTAACCTAACTCAAACTAAACTAACCTAACCTAACCTAACCTATCCTAACCAAACGTTACCAAACCTAACCTAACCTAACCTAACCCAACCTAACCTAACCTAACCTAACCTATCCTAACCCAACCTAACCTAACCTAACCTAACCTAACCTAACCCAAACTAACCCAAACTAACCTAACCTAACCTTACCTAACCTAACCCAACCTAACCTAACCTAACCTAACTTAACCTAACCTGACCTAACCTAACCTAACCCAACCTAACCTAGCCTAACCTAACCTAACCCAACCTAACCTAACCTAACCTAACCCAACCTAACCTAACCTAACCTAACCTAACCTAACCCAACCTAACCTAACCTAACCTAACCTAACCGAACCTAACATAACCTAACCCATACTAACCTAACCTAACCTAACCTAACCTAACTTAACCTAACCCAACCTAACCTAACCTAACCTAACCCAACCTAACCTAACCTAACCTAACCTAACCTAACCCAACCTAACCTAACCTAACCTATCCTAACCTAACCGAACCTAACATAACCTAACCCATACTAACCTAACCTAACCTAACCTAACCTAACCTAACCTAACCTAACCCAACCTAACCTAACCTAACCTAACCTAACCCAACCTAAGCTAACCTAACCTAACCTATCCTAATCTAACCTAACCTAACCCAACCTAACCTAACCTAACCTAACCTAACCTAACTTAACCTAACCTAACCTAACCTAACCCCACCTTACCTAACCTAACCCAACTTAACCTAACCTAACCCAACCTAACCTAACCTAACATAACCTAACCTAACCTAACCTAACCTAACCCAACCTATTCTAACCTAACCCAAACTAACCTAACCTAACCTAACCTAACCTAACCTAACCCAACCTAACCTAACCTAACCTAACCTAACCTTACCTAACCTAACCTAACCCAACTTAACCTAACCTAACCTAACTCAAACTAACATAACCTAACCTAAACTAACTTAACCTAACCTAACCTAACCTAACCGAACCTAACCTAACCTAACTTAACCTAACCTAACCTAACCTAACCCAACCTAACCTAACCTACCCTAACCTAACCTAAGCTAACCTAACCTAACCTAACCTAACCTAACTTAACCTAACCTAACCTAACCCAACCTAACCTAACCTAACCAAACCTACCCTAACCCAACCTAACCTAACCTACCCTAACCTAAGCTAACCTAACCTAACCTAACCTAACCTAACCTAACCCAACCTAACCTAACCTAACCTAACCCAACCTAACCTAACCTAACCTAACCCAACCTAACCTAACCTAAGCTAACCTAACCTAACCTAACGTAACTTAACCTAACCTAACCTTACCTAACCTAACCTAACCTAACTTGACCTGACCTAACCTAACCTAACCTTACCAAACCTTACCTCACCTAACCTAACCTAACCTAACCTAACCTAACCTTACCCAAACTAACCTCACCTAACCCAACCTAACCTAACCTAACCTACCCTAACCTAACCTAACCTAACTCAAACTAACCTAACCTAACCTAACCTTACCTAACTCAAACTAAACTAACCTAACCTAACCTAACCTATCCTAACCAAACGTGACCAAACCTAACCTAACCTAACCTAACCTAACCCAACCTAACCTAACCTAACCCAACCTAACCTAACCTAACCTAACCTAACCCAAACTAACCCAAACTAACCTAACCTAACCTTACCTAACCCAACCTAACCTAACCTAACCTAACTTAACCTAACCTGACCTAACCTAACCTAACCTAACCTAACCTAACCCAACCTAACCTAGCCTAACCTAACCTAACCCAACCCAACCTAACCTAACCTAACCTATCTTAACCTAACCCAACCTAACCTAACCTAACCTAACCTAACCTAACCCAACCTAACCTAACCTAACCGAACCTAACATAACCTAACCCATACTAACCTAACCTAACCTAACCTGACCTAACTTAACCTAACCCAACCTAACCTAACCTAACCTAACCTAACCTAACCTAACCCAACCTAACCTAACCTAACCTAACCTAACCGAACCTAACATAACCTAACCCATACTAACCTAACCTAACCTAACCTAACCTAACCCAACCTAACCTAACCTAACTTAACCTAACCCAACCTAACCTAACCTAACCTAACCTAACCCAACCTAACCTAACCTAACCTATCCTAATCTAACCTAACCTAACCCAACCTAACCTAACCTAACCTAATCTAACCTAACTTAACCTAACCTAACCTAACCCCACCTTACCTAACCTAACCCAACCTAACCTAACCTAACCAAACCTACCCTAACTTAACCTAACCTAACCTAACCTAACCAAACCTAACCTAACCTAACCTAACCTAACCCAACTTAACCTAACCTAACCCAACCTAACCTAACCTAACATAACCTAACCTAACCTAACCTAACCTAACCCAACCTATTCTAACCTAACCCAAACTAACCTAACCTAACCTAACCTAACCAAACCCAACCTAACCTAACCTAACCTTACCTAACCTAACCTAACCCAACTTAACCTAACCTAACCTAACTCAAACTAACATAACCTAACCTAAACTAACTTAACCTAACCTAACCTAACCTAACCGAACCTAACCTAACCTAACCTAACTTAACCTAACCTAACCCAACCTAACCTAACCTAACCTACCCTAACCTAACCTAAGCTAACCTAACCTAACCTAACCTAACCTAACTTAACCTAACCTAACCTAACCCAACCTAACCTAACCTAACCTAAGCTAACCTAACCTAAGCTAACCTAACCTAACCTAACCTAACGTAACTTAACCTAACCTAACCTAACCTAACCTAACCCAACCTAACCTAACCTAACCTAACCTAACCTATTCTAACCTTACCTAACGTAACCTAACCTAACCCAACCTAACCTAACCTAACCTAACTCAAAATAACCTAACCTAACCTAACCTAACCTAACCTAACCTAACCTAACCCAACCCAACCCAACCTAACCTAACCTAACCTAACCTAACCTGACTTAACCTAACCTAACCTAACCTAACCTAACCTAACATAACCTAACCTTACCTAACCTATCCTAACCCAACCTAACCAAACCTAACCTAACTCAAACTAACCTAACCTAACCTAACCTAACTTAACCTAACCTAATTTAACCTAACCCAACCTAACCTAACCTAACCTAACCCAACCTAACCTAACCTAACTCAAACTAACCTAACCTAACCTAACCTAACCTAACTTAACCTAACCTAACTTAACCTAACCCAACCCAACCCAACCCAACCTAACCTAACCTATCCTAACTTAACCTAACCAAACCTAACCTATACTAACATAAAAAACCTAACCTAACCTAACCTAACCTAACGTAACCAAACCTAACCTAACCTAACCCTACCTAACCTAACCTAACCTAACCTAACCGAACCTTACCTAACCTAACCTAACCTAGGCAACTTTCACAACTTGTAGCTCAAACACTGGGCTACTTTCGCTACTAGTAACGTATAAATTGGGCTACTTATGCTACTAGTAGCCTCAAAATTGGGCTACTTTCGCTAGTAGTAGCCCAAAAATTTGGCTACTTTTACTACTAGTAGCCCAAATTGGACTACTTATAGCCCAAATTTTGGGCTACTTTCGCTACTAGTAGCCCAAAATTGGGCTACTTTTGCTATTACTAGCCCAAAAGTTGGGCTACCTTCGCCACTAGTAGCCCAAAAATTCGGCTACTTTCGCTACTAGTAGCACGAAATTGGGCTACTTATACAAAAAATGGGCTACTTTCGCTACTGGTAGCCCAAAAATTTGGCAAACTAATCTAACCTTACCTAACCTAACCTTACCTAACCTAACCTAAGCTAACTTGGCCTGACCTAACCTAACCTAACCTAACCTTACCAAACCTAACCTCACCTAACCTAACCTAACCTAACCTAACCTAACCCAACCTAACCTAACCTTACCCAAACTAACCTAACCTACCCTAACCTAACCTAACCTAACCTAACCTAACTCAAACTAACATAACCTAACCTAAACTAACTTAACCTAACCTAACCTAACCTAACCGAACCTAACCTAACCTAGCTTAACCTAACCTAACTCAACCTAACCTAACCTAACCTAACCTAACCTAAGCTAACCTAACCTAACCTAACCTAACTTAACCTAACCTAACCTAACCTAACCCAACCCAACCTAACCTAACCTAACCTAACTTAACCTAACCTAACCCAACCTAACCTAACCTAACCTAAGCTAACCTAACCTAACCTAACTTAACCTAACCTAACCCAACCTAACCTAACCTAACCTAAGCTAACCTAACCTAACCTAACCTAACGTAACTTAACCTTACCTATCCTAACCTAACCTAGGCAACTTTCACAACTTGTAGCTCAAACACTGGGCTACTTTCGCTACTAGTAACGTAGAAATTGGGCTACTTATGCTAATAGTAGCCTCAAAATTGGGCTACTTTCGCTAGTAGTAGCCCAAAAATTGGGCTACTTTTGCTACTAGTAGCCCAAATTGAACTACATATAGCCCAAATTTTGGGCTACTTTCGCTACTAGTAGCCCAAAATTGGGCTACTTTTGCTATTACTAGCCCAAAAGTTGGGCTACCTTCGCCACTAGTAGCCCAAAAATTCGGCTACTTTCGCTACTAGTTGCACGAAATTGGGCTACTTATACAAAAAAATGGGCTACTTTCGCTACTAGTAGCCCAAAAATTTGGCAAACTAATCTAACCTTACCTAACCTAACCTTACCTAACCTAACCTAACCTAACCTAACTTGACCTGACCTAACCTAACCTTACCAAACCTAACCTCACCTAACCTAACCTAACCTAACCTAACCCAACCTAACCTAACATTACCCAAACTAACCTCACCTAACCCAAAATAACCTAACCTAACCTACCCTAACCTAACCTAACCTAACTCAAACTAACCTAACCTAACCTAACTCAAACTAACCTAATCTAACCTAACCTAACCTAACCTATCCTATCCTAACCAAACGTGACCAAACCTAACCTAACCTAACCTAACCCAACCTAACCTAACCTAAACTATCCTAACCCAACCTAACCTAACCTAACCTAACCTAACCTAACCTAACCTAAACCTAACCTAACCTAACCTAACCCAACCTAACCTAACCTAAACTATCCTAACCCAACCTAACCTAACCTAACCTAACCTAACCCAAACTAACCTAACCTAACCTTACCTAACCTAACCCAACCTAACCTAACCTAACCTAACCTAACCCAACCTAACCTAACCTAACCTAACCCAGCCTAACCTAACCTAACCTAACCTAACCCAACCTAACCTAACCTAACCAAACCTAACCTAACCTAACCTAACCTAACCTAACCCAACCTAACCTAACCTAACCTAACCTAACCCAACCCAACCCAACCTAACATAACCTAACCCAACCTAATGTAACCAAACCTAACCTAACCCTACCTAACCTAACCTAACCTAACCGAACCTTACCTAACCTAACCTAACCTAGGCAACTTTCACAACTTGTAGCTCAAACACTGGGCTACTTTCGCTACTAGTAACGTAGAAATTGGGCTACTTATGCTACTAGTAGCCTCAAAATTGGGCTACTTTCGCTAGTAGTAGCCCAAAAATTGGGCTACTTTTGCTACTAGTAGCCCAAATTGGACTACTTATAGCCCAAATTTTGGGCTACTTTCGCTACTAGTAGCCCAAAATTGGGCTACTTTTGCTATTACTAGCCCAAAAGTTGGACTACCTTCGCCACTAGTAGCCCAAAAATTCGGCAACTTTCGCTACTAGTAGCACGAAATTGGGCTACTTATACAAAAAAATGGGCTACTTTCGCTACTAGTAGCCCAAAAATTTGGCAAACTAATCTAACCTTACCTAACCTAACCTTACCTAACCTAACCTAACCTAACCTAACTTGACCTGACCTAACCTAACCTAACCTTACCAAACCTTACCTCACCTAACCTAACCTAACCTAACCTAACCTAACCCAACCTAACCTAACCTTACCCAAACTAACCTCACCTAACCCAACCTAACCTAACCTACCCTAACCTAACCTAACCTAACCTAACTCAAACTAACCTAACCTAACCTAACCTAACTCAAACTAAACTAACCTAACCTAACCTAACCTAACCTATCCTAACCAAACGTGACCAAACCTAACCTAACCCAACCTAACCGAACCTAACCTAACCTATCCTAACCCAACCTAACCTAACCTAACCTAACCTAACCCAAACTAACCCAAACTAACCTAACCTAACCTTACCTAACCTAACCTAACCTAACCTAACTTAACCTAACCTGACCTAACCTAACCTAACCTAACCCAACCTAACCTAGCCTAACCTAACCTAACCTAACCCAACCTAACCTAACCTAACCTAACCCAACCTAACCTAACCCAACCCAACCCAACCCAACCCAACCCAACCCAACCCAACCCAACCTAACCTAACCTAACCGAACCTAACATAACCTAACCCATACTAACCTAACCTAACCTAACCTAACCTAACCTAACTTAACCTAACCCAACCTAACCTAACCTAACCTAACCTAACCCAACCTAACCTAACCTATCCTAATCTAACGTAACCTAACCCAACATAACCTAACCTAACCTAACCTAACCTAACTTAACCTAACCTAACCTAACCCCACCTTACCTAACCTAACCCAACCTAACCTAACCTAACCAAACCTACCCTAACTTAACCTAACCCAACCTAACCAAACCTAACCTAACCTAACCTAACCTAACCCAACTTAACCTAACCTAACCCAACCTAACCTAACCTAACATAACATAACCTAACCTAACCTAACCTAACCTAACCCAACTTAACCTAACCTAACCCAACCTAACCTAACCTAACATAACCTAACCTAACCTAACCTAACCCAACCTATTCTAACCTAACCCAAACTAACCTAACCTAACCTAACCTAACCCAACCTAACATAACCTAACCGAACCTAACCTAACCTAACCTAACCTAACCTTACCTAACCTAACCTAACTTAACCTAACCTAACCTAACTCATACTAACCTAACCTAACCGAACCTAACCTAACCTAACTTAACCTAACCTAACCCAACCTAACCTAACCTAACCTAACCTACCCTAACCTAACCTAAGCTAACCTAACCTAACCTAACTTAACCTAACCTAACCTAACCTAACCTAACCCAACCTAACCTAACCTAACCTAACCCAACCTAACCTAACCTAAGCTAACCTAACCTAACCTAACGTAACTTAACCTAACCTAACCTAACCTAACCTAACCCAACCTAACCTAACCTAACCTAACCTATTCTAACCTTACCTAACCTAACCTAACCTAACCCAACCTAACCTAACCTAACCTAACTCAAAATAACCTAACCTAACCTAACCAAAGTTAACCTAACCTAACCTAACCTCACCTCACCTAACCTAACCTAACCTAACATAACCTAACTAACCTAACCAACCTAACCTAACCTAACCTAACCTAACTTAACCTAACCCAACCTAACCTAACCTAACCTAACCTAACCTTACCTAACCTAACCTAACCTAACCTAACCCAACCTAACCTATCCTAACCTAACCTAACCTAACCTAACCTAACCTAACCTATCCTAATCTAACCTAACCTAACCCAACCTAACCTAACCTAACCTAACCTAACTTAACCTAACCTAACCTAACCCCACCTTACCTAACCTAACCTAACCCAACCTAACCTAACCAAACCTACCCTAACTTAACCTAACCTAACCCAACCTAACCTAACCTAACCTAACCCAACCTAACCTAACCCAACCTAACCTAACCTAACCTAACCTAACATAACCTAACCTAACCTAACCTAACCTAACCCAACCTATTCTAACCTAACCCAAACTAACCTAACCTAACCTAAAATAACCTAACCTTACCTAACCTAACCTAACCCAACTTAACCTAACCTAACCTAACTCAAACTAACATAACCTAACCTAAACTAACTTAACCTAACCTAACCTAACCTAACCTAACCTAACCTAACCCAACCTATTCTAACCTAACCCAAACTAACCTAACCTAACCTAACCTAACCTAACCTTACCTAACCTAACCTAACCTAACCCAACTTAACCTAACCTAACCTAAATCAAACTAACCTAACCTAACCAAACCTAACCTAACATATCCTAACCAAACGTGACCTAACTAAACCTAACCAAACCTAACCCAACCTAACCTAACCTAACCTAACCTAACCTTACCTAACCTTACCTAACTTAACCCAACCTAACCTAACATAACCTAACCCAAACTAACCCAAACTAACCAAACCTAACCTAACCTAACCTAATCTAATGTAACCTAACCTAACCTAACCTAACCCAACCCAACCCAACCTAACCTAACTTAACCTAACCTAACCTAACCTAACCTATACTAACCTAACCTAACCTAACCTAACATAACATAACCTAACCCAACCTAACGTAACCTAACCTAACCTAACCCAACCTAACCTAACCTAACCGAACCTTACCTAACCTAACCTAACCTAGGCAACTTTCACAACTTGTAGCTCAAACACTGGGCTACTTTCGCTACTAGTAACGTAGAAATTGGGCTACTTATGCTACTAGTAGCCTCAAAATTGGGCTACTTTTGCTACTAGTAGCCCAAATTGGACTACTTATAGCCCAAATTTTGGGCTACTTTCGATACTAGTAGCCCAAAATTGGGCTACTTTTTCTATTACTAGCCCAAAAGTTGGGCTACCTTCGCGACTAGTAGCCTAAAAATTCGGCTACTTTCGCTACTAGTAGCACGAAATTGGGCTACTTATACAAAAAAATGGGCTACTTTCGCTACTAGTAGCCCAAAAATTTGGCAAACTAATCTAACCTTACCTAACCTAACCTTACCTAACCTAACCTAACCTAACCTGACCTAACCTAACCTAACCTAACCTAACTTAACCTTACCAAACCTAACCTCACCTAACCTAAACTAACCTAACCTAACCCAACCTAACCTAACCTTACCCAAACTAACCTCACCTAACCCAACCTAACCTAACCTAACCTAACTCAAACTAACCTAACCTAACCTAACTCAAACTAACCTAACCTATCCTAACCAAACGTGACCAAACCTAACCTAACCTAACATAACCTAACCTTACCTAACCTAACCTAACCTAACCCAACCTAACCTAACCTAACCTAACCTAACCTAACCTAACCCAACCTAACCTAACCTAACCTAACCTAACCTAACCTAACCCAACCTAACCTAACCTAACCTAACCTAACCTAACCCAAACTAACCCAAACTAACCTAACCTAACCTAACCTTACCTAACCTAACCCAACCTAACCTAACCTAACCTAACTTAACCTAACCTAACCTAACCTAACCTAACCCAGCCTAACCTAACCTAACCTAACAAAACCTAACCTAACCCAACCTAACCTAACCTAAGCTAACCTAACCTAACCTAAGCTAACCTAACCTAACCTAACCTAAGCTAACCTAACCTAACCTAACCTAACCTAACTTAACCTAACCTAACCTAACCCAACCTAACCTAACCTAACTTAACCTAACCTATTCTAACCTTACCTAACCTAACCTAACCTAACCCAACCTAACCTAACCTAACCTAACTCAAAATAACCTAACCTAACCTTACCTAACTTAACCTAACCTAACCTAACCTAACCGAACCTAACCTAACCTAACCTAACCTAACCCATCCTAACCTAACCTAACCTAACCTAACCTAACTTAACTTAACCTAACCTAACCTAACCTAACCTAAACTAACCTAACCTAACCTAACCTAACATAACCTAACCTTACCTAACCTAACCCAACCTAACCTAACCTAACCTAACTCAAACTAACCAAACCTAACCTAACCTAACCTAACCTAACCTAACCTAACCCAACCTAACCTAACCTAACCTAACCTAACCTAACCTAACCTAACCCAACCCAACCCAACCTAACCTAACCTAACTTAACCTAACCAAACCTAACCTATACTAACCTAACCTAACCTAACCTAACCTAACCTAACATAACCTAACCCAACCTAACGTAACCTAACCTAACCTAACCTAACCCAACCTAACCTAACCTAACCTAACCTATCCTAACCTAACCGAACCTTACCTAACCTAACCTAACCTAGGCAACTTTCACAACTTGTAGCTCAAACACTGGGCTACTTTCGCAACTAGTAACGTAGAAATTGGGCTACTTATGCTACTAGTAGCCTCAAAATTGGGCTACTTTTGCTACTAGTAGCCCAAATTGGACTACTTATAGCCCAAATTTTGGGCTACTTTCGCTACTAGTAGCCCAAAATTGGGCTACTTTTGCTATTACTAGCCCAAAAGTTGGGCTACCTTCGCCACTAGTAGCCTAAAAATTCGGCTACTTTCGCTACTAGTAGCACGAAATTGGGCTACTTATACAAAAAAATGGGCTACTTTCGCTACTAGTAGCCCAAAAATTTGGCAAACTAATCTAACCTTACCTAACCTAACCTTACCTAACCTAACCTAACCTAACCTAACCTGACCTGACCTGACCTAACCTAACCTAACCTAACCTTACCAAACCTAACCTCACCTAACCTAACCTAACCTCACCTAACCTAACCTAACCTAACCTAACCTAACCCAACCTAACCTAACCTAACCCAACCTAACCTAATCTTACCCAAACTAACCTCACCTAACCCAACCTAACCTAACCTAACCTAACCTAACCTAACTCAAACTAACCTAACCTAACCTAACCTAACTCAAACTAACCTAACCTAACCTAACCTAACCTAACCTATCCTAACCAAACGTGACCAAACCTTACCTAACCTAACCTAACCTAACCCAACCTAACTTAACCTAACCTAACCTAACCCAACCTAACCTAACCTAACCTAACCTAACCTAACCTAACCCAAACTAACCCAAACTAACCTAACCTTACCTAACCCAACCTAACCTAACCTAACCTAACCTAACTTAACCTAACCCAACCTAACCTAACCTAACCTTACCTAACCTAACCTAACTTAACCTAACCCAACCTAACCAATCCTAACCTAACCTAACCTAACCTATCCTAATCTAACCTAACCTAACCCAACCTAACCTAACCTAACCTAACCTAACCTAACTTAACCTAACCTTACCTAACCTAACCCCACCTTACCTAACCTAACCTAACCTAACCTAACCCAACCTAACCTAACCAAACCTACCCTAACTTAACCTAACCTAACCCAACCTATTCTAACCTAACCCAAACTAACCTAACCTAACCTAACCTTACCTAACCTAACCTAACCTAACCCAACTTAACCTAACCTAACCTAACTCAAACTAACATAACCTAACCTAAACTAACTTAACCTAACCTAACCTAACCTAACCGAACCTAACCTAACCTAACCTAACTTAACCTAACCCAACCTAACCTAACCTAACCTAACCTAACCTAACCCAACCTAACCTAACCTAACCTAGCCTAACCTAACCTAACTTAACCTAACCTAACCCAACCTAACCTAACCTAACCTAACCTAAGCTAACTAACCTAACCTAACCTAACTTAACCTAACCTAACCTAACCTAACCTAACCCAACCTAACCTAACCTAACTTAACCTAACCTATTCTAACCTTACCTAACCTAACCTAACCTAACCCAACCTAACCTAACCTAACCTAACTCAAAATAACCTAACCTAACCTAACCTTACCTAACTTAACCTAACCTAACCTAACCGAACCTAACCTAACCTAACCTAACCTAACCCAACCCAACCCAACCTAACCTAACTTAACCTAACCTAACCTAACCTAACCTAACCTAACTTAACCTAACCTAGCTTAACCTAACCTAACCTAACCTAACTTTACCTAACCTAACCCAACCTAACCTAACCTAACCTAACTCAAACTAACCTAACCTAACCTAACCTAACCTAACCTAACTTAACCTAACCTAACCTAACCTAACCCAACCTAACCTAACCTAACCTAACCTAACCCAACTTAACCTAACCTAACCTAAATCAAACTAACCTAACCTAACCTAACCTAACCTAACATATCCTAACCAAACGTGACCTAACTAAACCTAACCAAACCTAACCCAACCTAACCTAACCTAACCTAACCTAACCTAACCTTACCTAACCTTACCTAACTTAACCCAACCTAACCTAACATAACCTAACCCAAACTAACCCAAACTAACCAAACCTAACCTAACCTAACCTAACCTAACCTAACCTAACGTAACCTAACCTAACCTAACCTAACCCAACCCAACCCAACCTAACCTAACTTAACCTAACCAAACCTAACCTAACCTATACTAACCTAACCTAACCTAACATAACCTAACCCAACCTAACGTAACCTAACCTAACCTAACCCAACCTAACCTAACCTAACCGAACCTTACCTAACCTAACCTAACCTAGGCAACTTTCACAACTTGTAGCTCAAACACTGGGCTACTTTCGCTACTAGTAACGTAGAAATTGGGCTACTTATGCTACTAGTAGCCTCAAAATTGGGCTACGTTTGCTACTAGTAGCCCAAATTGGACTACTTATAGCCCAAATTTTGGGCTACTTTCGATACTAGTAGCCCAAAATTGGGCTACTTTTGCTATTACAAGCCCAAAAGTTGGGCTACCTTCGCGACTAGTAGCCTAAAAATTCGGCTAATTTCGCTACTAGTAGCACGAAATTGGGCTACTTATACAAAAAAATGGGCTACTTTCGCTACTAGTAGCCCAAAAATTTGGCAAACTAATCTAACCTTACCTAACCTAACCTTACCTAACCTAACCTGACCTGACCTAACCTAACCTAACCTTACCAAACCTAACCTCACCTAACCTAACCTAACCTAACCTAACCCAACCTAACCTAACCTTACCCAAACTAACCTCACCTAACCCAACCTAACCTAACCTAACCTAACCTAACCTAACTCAAACTAACCTAACCTAACCTAACCTAACCTAACTCAAATTAACCTAACCTAACCTGACCTGACCTAACCTAACCTAACCTAACCTAACCTTACCAAACCTAACCTCACCTAACCTAACCTAACCTAACCTAACCTAACCCAACCTAACCTAACCTAACCTAACCCAACCTAACCTAACCTAACCTAACCCAAACTAACCTAAACTAACCTAACCTAACCTTACCTAACCTAACCCAACCTAACCTAACCTAACCTAACCTAACTTAACCTAACCTAACCTAACCTAACCCAGCCTAACCTAACCTAACCTAACCTAACCGAACCTAACCTAACCTAACAAAACCTAACCTAACCCAACCTAACCTAACCTAACCTAAGCTAACCTAACCTAACCTAAGCTAACCTAACCTAACCTAACCGAACCTTACCTAACCTAACCTAGCCTAGGCAACTTTCACAACTTGTAGCTCAAACACTGGGCTACTTTCGCTACTAGTAACGTAGAATTTGGGCTACTTATGCTACTAGTAGCCTCAAAATTGGGCTACTTTCGCTAGTAGTAGCCCAAAAATTGGGCTACTTTTGCTACTAGTAGCCCAAATTGGACTACTTATAGCCCAAATTTTGGGCTACTTTCGCTACTAGTAGCCCAAAATTGGGCTACTTTTGCTATTACTTGCCCAAAAGTTGGGCTACCTTCGCCACTAGTAGCCCAAAAATTCGGCTACTTTCGCTACTAGTAGCACGAAATTGGCCTACTTATACAAAAAATGGGCTACTTTCGCTACTGGTAGCCCAAAAATTTGGCAAACTAATCTAACATTGCCTAACCTAAGCTTACCTAACCTAACCTAACCTAACTTGACCTGACCTAACCTAACCTAACCTAACCTTACCAAACCTAACCTCACCTAACCTAATCTAACCTAACCTAACCTAACCCAACCTAACCTTACCCAAACTAACCTCACCTAACCCAACCTAACCTAACCTAACCTACCCTAACCTAACCTAGCCTAACCTAACTCAAACTAACCTAACCTAACCTAACCTAACCTAACTCAAACTAACCTAACCTAACCTAACCTATCCTATCCTAACCAAACGTGACCAAACCTAACCTAACCTAACCCAACCTAACCTAACCTAACCTAACCTATCCTAACCCAACCTAACCTAACCTAACCTAACCTAACCCAAACTAACCCAAACTAACTTAACCTAACCTTACCTAACCTAACCCAACCTAATCTAACCTAACCTAACCTAACTTAACCTAACCTAACCTAACCTAACCTAACCTAGCCTAACCTAACCTAACCTAACCTAACCCTACCTAACCAAACCTAACCTAACCTAACCTAACCTAACCTAACCCAACCTAACCTAACCTAACCTATCCCAACCTAACCTAACCTAACCTAACCTAACCTAACCCAACCTAACCTAACCTAACCTAACCTAACCGAACCTAACATAACCTAACCCATACTAACCTAACCCATACTTACCTAACCTAACCTAACCAAACCTAACCTAACCTAACTTAACCTAACCCAACCTAACCTAACCTAACCTAACCTAACCCAACCTAACCTAACCTAACCTATCCTAATCTAACCTAACCTAACCCAACCAAACCTAACCTAACCTAACCTAACCTAACCTAACTTAACCTAACCTAACCCCACCTTACCTAACCTAACCTAACCCAACCTAACCTAACCTAACCTAACCTAACCAAACCTACCCTAACTTAACCTAACCTAACCTAACCTAACCCAACTTAACCTAACCTAACCCAACCTAATCTAACCTAACCTAACATAACCTAACCTAACCTAACCCAACCTAACCCAACCTATTCTAACCTAACCCAAACTAACCTAACCTAACCTAACCTAACCTAACCTAACCTTTTCTAACCTAACCTAACCTAACCCAACTTAACCTAACCTAACCTAACTCAAACTAACCTAACCTAACCTAAACTAACTTAACCTAACCTAACCGAACCTAACCTAACCTAACCTAACTTAACCTAACCTAACCCAACCTAACCTAACCTAACCTAAGCTAACCTAACCTAACCTAACCTAACTTAACCTAACCCCACCTTACCTAACCTAACCTAACCCAACCTAACCTAACCTCACCTAACCAAACCTACCCTAACTTAACCTAACCTAACCCCCTAACCTAACCTAACCTAACCCAACCCAACTTAACCTAACCTAACCCAACCTAACCTAACCTAACATAACCTAACCTAACCTAACCTAACCCAACCTATTCTAACCTAACCCAAACTAACCTAACCTAACCTAACCTAACCCATTCTAACCTAACCTAACCTATCCTAACCTAACCTAACCTAAGCTAACCTAACCTAACCTAACCTAACCTAACCTAACCGAACCTTACCTAACCTAACCTAACCTAGGCAACTTTCACAACTTGTAGCTCAAACACTGGGCTACTTTCGCTACTAGTAACGTAGAAATTGGGCTACTTATGCTACTAGTAGCCTCAAAATTGGGCTACTTTTGCTACTAGTAGCCCAAATTGGACTACTTATAGCCCAAATTTTGGGCTACTTTCGCTACTAGTAGCCCAAAATTGGGCTACTTTTGCTATTACTAGCCCAAAAGTTGGGCTACCTTCGCCACTAGTAGCCTAAAAATTCGGCTACTTTCGCTACTAGTAGCACGAAATTGGGCTACTTATACAAAAAAATGGGCTACTTTCGCTACTAGTAGCCCAAAAATTTGGCAAACTAATCTAACCTTACCTAACCTAACCTTACCTAACCTAACCTAACCTGACCTGACCTAACCTAACCTAACCTAACCTAACCTTACCAAACCTAACCTCACCTAACCTAACCTAACCTAACCTAACCTAACCCAACCTAACCTAACCTTACCCAAACTAACCTCACCTAACCCAACCTAACCTAACCTAACCTAACCTAACTCAAACTATCCTAACCTAACCTAACTCAAACTAACCTAACCTAACCTATCCTAACCAAACGTGACCAAACCTAACCTAACCTAACCTAACCCAACTTAACCTAACCTAACCTAAATCAAACTAACCTAACCTAACCTAACGTAACCTAACCTAACATATCCTAACCAAACGTGACCTAACTAAACCTAACCAAACCTAACCCAACCCAACCTAACCTAACCTAACCTAACCTAACCTTACCTAACCTAACCTAACTTAACCCAACCTAACCAAACATAACCTAACCCAAACTAACCAAACCTAACCTAACCTAACCTAACCTAACCTAACCCAACCTAACCTAACCTAACGTAACCTAACCTAACCTAACCCAACCCAACCCAACCCAACCTAACCTAACCTAACCTAACCAAACCTAACCTATACTAACCTAACCTAACCTAACCTAACTTAACGTAACCTAACCTAACGTAACCTAACCTAACCAAACCTAACCTAACCTAACCTAACCCAACCTAACCTAACCTAACCTAACCCAACCTAACCTAACCAATCCTAACCTAACCTAACCCAACCTAACCTAACCTAACCCAACCCAACCTAACCTAACCTAACCTAACTTAACCTAACCTAACCAAACCTAACCTATACTAACCTAACCTAACCTAACCTACCTAACCTAACTTAACGTAACCTAACCTAACGTAACCTAACCTAACCAAACCTAACCTAACCTAACCTAACCCAACCTAACCTAACCTAACCTAACCCAACCTAACCTAACCTAACCTAACGTAACCTAACCTAACCAAACCTAACCTAACCCAACCTAACCTAACCTAACCTAACCTAAGCTAACCTAACCTAACCTAACCTAACCTAACCTAACCTAACCTAACCGAACCTAACCTAACCTAACCTAACCTAACCCAACCTAACCTAACCTAACCTAACTTAACCTAACCTAACCTAACCTAACCTAACCTAACCTAAACTAACCTAACCTAACCTAACATAACCTAACCTTACCTAACCTAACCCAACCTAACCTAACCTAACCTAACTCAAACTAACCAAACCTAACCTAACCTAACCTAACCTAACCTAACCCAACCTAACCTAACCTAACCTAACTTAACCTAACCTAACCTAACCTAAACTAACCTAACCTAACCTAACATAACCTAACCTTACCTAACCTAACCCAACCTAACCTAACCTAACCTAACTCAAACTAACCTAACCTAACCTAACCTAACCTAACCTAACTTAACCTAACCTAACCTAACCTAACCTAACCGAACCTAACCTAACCTAACCTAACCTAACCCAACCTAACCTAACCTAACCTAACCTAACTTAACCTAACCTAACCTAACCTAACCTAACCTAACCTAAACTAACCTAACCTAACCTAACATAACCTAACCTTACCTAACCTAACCCAACCTAACCTAACCTAACTCAAACTAACCAAACCTAACCTAACCTAACCTAACCTAACCTAACCTAACCCAACCTAACCTAACCTAACGTAACCTAACCTAACCTAACCCAACCCAACCCAACCTAACCTAACCTAACTTAACCTAACCTAACCTAACCTAACCTAACATAACCTAACCCAACCTAACGTAACCTAACCTAACCTAACCTAACCCAACCTAACCTAACCTAACCTATCCTAACCTAACCGAACCTTACCTAACCTAACCTAACCTAGGCAACTTTCACAACTTGTAGCTCAAACACTGGGCTACTTTCGCAACTAGTAACGTAGAAATTGGGCTACTTATGCTACTAGTAGCCTCAAAATTGGGCTACTTTTGCTACTAGTAGCCCAAATTGGACTACTTATAGCCCAAATTTTGGGCTACTTTCGCTACTAGTAGCCCAAAATTGGGCTACTTTTGCTATTACTAGCCCAAAAGTTGGGCTACCTTCGCCACTAGTAGCCTAAAAATTCGGCTACTTTCGCTACTAGTAGCACGAAATTGGGCTACTTATACAAAAAAATGGGCTACTTTCGCTACTAGTAGCCCAAAAATTTGGCAAACTAATCTAACCTTACCTAACCTTACCTAACCTAACCTAACCTAACCTAACCTAACCTAACCTGACCTGACCTAACCTAACCTAACCTTACCAAACCTAACCTCACCTAACCTAACCTAACCTAACCTAACCCAACCTAACCTAATCTTACCCAAACTAACCTCACCTAACCCAACCTAACCTAACCTAACTAACCTAACCTAACTCAAACTAACCTAACCTAATCTAACCTAACCTAACTCAAACTAACCTAACCTAACCTAACCTAACCTATCCTAACCAAACGTGACCAAACCTTACCTAACCTAACCTAACCCAACCTAACTTAACCTAACCTAACCTAACCTAACCCAACCTAACCTAACCTAACCTAACCTAACCTAACCCAAACTAACCCAAACTAACCTAACCTTACCTAACCCAACCTAACCTAACCTAACCTAACTTAACCTAACCCAACCTAACCTAACCTAACCTTACCTAACCTAACCTAACTTAACCTAACCTAACCTATCCTAACCTAACCTAACCTATCCCAATCTAACCTAACCTAACCCAACCTAACCTAACCTAACCTAACCTAACCTAACTTAACCTAACCTTACCTAACCTAACCCCACCTTACCTAACCTAACGTAACCTAACCTAACCCAACCTAACCTAACCAAACCTACCCTAACTTAACCTAACCTAACCCAACCTAACCTAACCTAACCTAACCTAACCCAACTTAACCTAACCTAACCCAACCTAACCTAACCTAACCTAACATAACCTAACCTAACCTAACCTAACCTAACCCAACCTATTCTAACCTAACCCAAACTAACCTAACCTAACCTAACCTAACCTTACCTAACCTAACCTAACCTAACCCAACTTAACCTAACCTAACCTAACTCAAAATAACATAACCTAACCTAAACTAACTTAACCTAACCTAACCTAACCTAACCTAACCGAACCTAACCTAACCTAACCTAACTTAACCTAACCTAACCCAACCTAACCTAACCTAACCTAACCTAACTTAACCTAACCTAACCTAACCTAACCTAACCTAACCCAACCTAACCTAACCTAGCCTAACCTAACCTAACTTAACCTAACCTAACCCAACCTAACCTAACCTAACCTAACCTAAGCTAACCTAACCTAACCTAACTTAACCTAACCTAACCTAACCTAACCTAACCCAACCTAACCTAACCTAACTTAACCTAACCTATTCTAACCTTACCTAACCTAACCTAACCTAACCCAACCTAACCTAACCTAACCTAACTCAAAATAACCTAACCTAACCTAACCTTACCTAACTTAACCTAACCTAACCTAACCTAACCGAACCTAACCTAACCTAACCTAACCCAACCCAACCCAACCTAACCTAACCTAACTTAACCTAACCTAACATAACCTAACCTAACCTAACTTAACCTAACCTAACTTAACCTAACCTAACCTAACCTAACCTAACTTTACCTAACCTAACCTAACCTAACCTAACTTTACCTAACCTAGCCCAACCTAACCTAACCTAACCTAACTCAAACTAACCTAACCTAACCTAACTTAACCTAACCAAACCTAACCTATACTAACCTAACCTAACCTAACCTAACCTAACTTAACGTAACCTAACCTAACGTAACCTAACCTAACCAAACCTAACCTAACCTAACCTAACCCAACCTAACCTAACCTAACCTAACCCAACCTAACCTAACCAATCCTAACCTAACCTAACCCAACCTAACCTAACCTAACCCAACCCAACCTAACCTAACCTAACCTAACTTAACCTAACCAAACCTAACCTATACTAACCTAACCTAACCTAACCTAACTTAACGTAACCTAACCTAACGTAACCTAACCTAACCAAACCTAACCTAACCTAACCTAACCCAACCTAACCTAACCTAACCTAACCTAACCCAACCTAACCTAACGTAACCTAACCTAACCAAACCTAACCTAACCTAACCTAACCCAACCTAACCTAACCTAACCTAACCTAAGCTAACCTAACCTAACCTAACTTAACCTAACCTAACCTAACCTAACCTAACCGAACCTAACCTAACCTAACCTAACCTAACCTAACCTAACCCAACCTAACCTAACCTAACCTAACCTAACCTAACCTAACTTAACCTAACCTAAACTAACCTAACCTAACCTAACCTAACATAACCTAACCTTACCTAACCTAACCCAACCTAACCTAACCTAACCTAACTCAAACTAACCAAACCTAACCTAACCTAACCTAACCTAACCCAACCTAACCTAACCTAACGTAACCTAACCTAACCTAACCTAACCCAACCCAACCTAACCTAACCTAACTTAACCTAACCAAACCTAACCTATACTAACCTAACCTAACCTAACCTAACCTAACCTAACATAACCTAACCCAACCTAACGTAACCTAACCTAACCTAACCTAACCCAACCTAACCTAACCTAACCTAACCTATCCTAACCTAACCGAACCTTACCTAACCTACCCTAACCTAGGCAACTTTCACAACTTGTAGCTCAAACACTGGGCTACTTTCGCAACTAGTAACGTAGAAATTGGGCTACTTATGCTACTAGTAGCCTCAAAATTGGGCTACTTTTGCTACTAGTAGCCCAAATTGGACTACTTATAGCCCAAATTTTGGGCTACTTTCGCTATTAGTAGCCCAAAATTGGGCTACTTTTGCTATTACTAGCCCAAAAGTTGGGCTACCTTCGCCACTAGTAGCCTAAAAATTCGGCTACTTTCGCTACTAGTAGCACGAAATTGGGCTACTTATACAAAAAAATGGGCTACTTTCGCTACTAGTAGCCCAAAAATTTGGCAAACTAATCTAACCTTACCTAACCTAACCTTACCTAACCTAACCTAACCTAACCTGACCTGACCTAACCTAACCTAACCTAACCTTACCAAACCTAACCTCACCTAACCTAACCTAACCTAACCTAACCTAACCCAACCTAACCTAATCTTACCCAAACTAACCTCACCTAACCCAACCTAACCTAACCTAACTCAAACTAACCTAACCTAACCTAACCTAACTCAAACTAACCTAACCTAACCTAACCTATCCTAACCAAACGTGACCAAACCTTACCTAACCTAACCTAACCTAACCCAACCTAACTTAACCTAACCTAACCTAACCTAACCCAACCTAACCTAACCTAACCTAACCTAACCTAACCTAACCCAAACTAACCCAAACTAACCTAACCTTACCTAACCCAACCTAACCTAACCTAACCTAACCTAACTTAACCTAACCCAACCTAACCTAACCTAACCTTACCTAACCTAACCTAACTTAACCTAACCCAACCTAACCTATCCTAACCTAACCTAACCTAACCTAACCTAACCCAACCTAACCTAACCTATCCCAATCTAACCTAACCTAACCCAACCTAACCTAACCTAACCTAACCTAACTTAACCTAACCTTACCTAACCTAACCCCACCTTACCTAACCTAACGTAACCTAACCTAACCCAACCTAACCTAACCAAACCTACCCTAACTTAACCTAACCTAACCCAACCTAACCTAACCTAACCTAACCCAACTTAACCTAACCTAACCCAACCTAACCTAACCTAACATAACCTAACCTAACCTAACCTAACCTAACCCAACCTATTCTAACCTAACCCAAACTAACCTAACCTAACCTAACCTTACCTAACCTAACCTAACCTAACCCAACTTAACCTAACCTAACCTAACTCAAACTAACATAACCTAACCTAAACTAACTTAACCTAACCTAACCTAACCTAACCGAACCTAACATAACCTAACCCATACTAACCTAACCCATACTTACCTAACCTAACCCATACTTACCTAACCTAACCTAACCAAACCTAACCTAACCTAACTTAACCTAACCCAACCTAACCTAACCTAACCTAACCTAACCCAACCTAACCTAACCTATCCTATCCTAATCTAACCTAACCTAACCCAACCAAACCTAACCTAACCTAACCTAACCTAACCTAACTTAACCTAACCTAACCCCACCTTACCCTAACCTAACCTAACCCAACCTAACCTAACCTAACCTAACCAAACCTACCCTAACTTAACCTAACCTAACCTAACCTAACCCAACTTAACCTAACCTAACCCAACCTAATCTAACCTAACCTAACATAACCTAACCTAACCTAACCCAACCTAACCCAACCTATTCTAACCTAACCCAAACTAACCTAACCTAACCTAACCTAACCTAACCTAACCTTTTCTAACCTGACCTAACCTAACCCAACTTAACCTAACCTAACCTAACTCAAACTAACCTAACCTAACCTAAACTAACTTAACCTAACCTAACCGAACCTAACCTAACCTAACCTAACTTAACCTAACCTAACCCAACCTAACCTAACCTAACCTAAGCTAACCTAATCTAACCTAACCTAACTTAACCTAACCCCACCTTACCTAACCTAACCTAACCCAACCTAACCTAACCTCACCTAACCAAACCTACCCTAACTTAACCTAACCTAACCCAACCTAACCTAACCTAACCTAACCCAACCCAACTTAACCTAACCTAACCCAACCTAACCTAACCTAACATAACCTAACCTAACCTAACCCAACCTATTCTAACCTAACCCAAACTAACCTAACCTAACCTAACCTAACCCATTCTAACCTAACCTAACCTATCCTAACCTAACCTAACCTAAGCTAACCTAACCTAACCTAACCTAGCCTAACCGAACCCCTTACCTAACCTAACCTAACCTAGGCAACTTTCACAACTTGTAGCTCAAACACTGGGCTACTTTCGCTACTAGTAACGTAGAAATTGGGCTACTTATGCTACTAGTAGCCTCAAAATTGGGCTACTTTTGCTACTAGTAGCCCAAATTGGACTACTTATAGCCCAAATTTTGGGCTACTTTCGCTACTAGTAGCCCAAAATTGGGCTACTTTTGCTATTACTAGCCCAAAAGTTGGGCTACCTTCGCCACTAGTAGCCTAAAAATTCGGCTACTTTCGCTACTAGTAGCACGAAATTGGGCTACTTATACAAAAAAATGGGCTACTTTCGCTACTAGAAGCCCAAAAATTTGGCAAACTAATCTAACCTTACCTAACCTAACCTTACCTAACCTAACCTAACCTGACCTGACCTAACCTAACCTAACCTAACCTAACCTTACCAAACCTAACCTCACCTAACCTAACCTAACCTAACCTAACCTAACCCAACCTAACCTAACCTTACCCAAACTAACCTCACCTAACCCAACCTAACCTAACCTAACCTAACCTAACCTAACTCAAACTATCCTAACCTAACCTAACTCAAACTAACCTAACCTAACCTAACCTAACCTAACCTATCCTAACCAAACGTGACCAAACCTAACCTAACCTAACCTAACCCAACTTAACCTAACCTAACCTAAATCAAACTAACCTAACCTAACCTAACGTAACCTAACCTAACATATCCTAACCAAACGTGACCTAACTAAACCTAACCAAACCTAACCCAACCCAACCTAACCTAACCTAACCTAACCTAACCTTACCTAACCTAACCTAACTTAACCCAACCTAACCAAACATAACCTAACCCAAACTAACCAAACCTAACCTAACCTAACCTAACCTAACCTAACCCAACCTAACCTAACCTAACGTAACCTAACCTAACCTATACTAACCTAACCTAACCTAACCTAACTTAACGTAACCTAACCTAACGTAACCTAACCTAACCAAACCTAACCTAACCTAACCTAACCCAACCTAACCTAACCTAACCTAACCCAACCTAACCTAACCAATCCTAACCTAACCTAACCCAACCTAACCTAACCTAACCCAACCCAACCTAACCTAACCTAACCTAACTTAACCTAACCTAACCAAACCTAACCTATACTAACCTAACCTAACCTAACCTAACCTAACTTAACGTAACCTAACCTAACGTAACCTAACCTAACCAAACCTAACCTAACCTAACCTAACCCAACCTAACCTAACCTAACCTAACCCAACCTAACCTAACCTAACCTAACGTAACCTAACCTAACCAAACCTAACCTAACCTAACCCAACCTAACCTAACCTAACCTAACCTAAGCTAACCTAACCTAACCTAACCTAACTTAACCTAACCTAACCTAACCTAACCTAACCGAACCTAACCTAACCTAACCTAACCTAACCCAACCTAACCTAACCTAACCTAACCTAACTTAACCTAACCTAACCTAACCTAACCTAAACTAACCTAAACTAACCTAACCTAACCTAACCTAACCTAACCTAACCTAACCCAACCTAACCTAACCTAACCTAACCTAACTTAACCTAACCTAACCTAACCTAACCTAAACTAACCTAACCTAACCTAACATAACCTAACCTTACCTAACCTAACCCAACCTAACCTAACCTAACCTAACTCAAACTAACCAAACCTAACCTAACCTAACCTAACCTAACCTAACCTAACCCAACCTAACCTAACCTAACGTAACCTAACCTAACCTAACCCAACCCAACCCAACCTAACCTAACCTAACTTAACCTAACCTAACCTAACCTAACCTAACATAACCTAACCCAACCTAACGTAACCTAACCTAACCTAACCTAACCCAACCTAACCTAACCTAACCTATCCTAACCTAACCGAACCTTACCTAACCTAACCTAACCTAGGCAACTTTCACAACTTGTAGCTCAAACACTGGGCTACTTTCGCAACTAGTAACGTAGAAATTGGGCTACTTATGCTACTAGTAGCCTCAAAATTGGGCTACTTTTGCTACTAGTAGCCCAAATTGGACTACTTATAGCCCAAATTTTGGGCTACTTTCGCTACTAGTAGCCCAAAATTGGGCTACTTTTGCTATTACTAGCCCAAAAGTTGGGCTACCTTCGCCACTAGTAGCCTAAAAATTCGGCTACTTTCGCTACTAGTAGCACGAAATTGGGCTACTTATACAAAAAAATGGGCTACTTTCGCTACTAGTAGCCCAAAAATTTGGCAAACTAATCTAACCTTACCTAACCTTACCTAACCTAACCTAACCTAACCTAACCTAACCTAACCTAACCTAACCTGACCTGACCTAACCTAACCTAACCTTACCAAACCTAACCTCACCTAACCTAACCTAACCTAACCTAACCCAACCTAACCTAATCTTACCCAAACTAACCTCACCTAACCCAACCTAACCTAACCTAACCTAACCTAACTCAAACTAACCTAACCTAATCTAACCTAACCTAACTCAAACTAACCTAACCTAACCTAACCTAACCTATCCTAACCAAACGTGACCAAACCTTACCTAACCTAACCTAACCTAACCCAACCTAACTTAACCTAACCTAACCTAACCTAACCCAACCTAAC